>NW_007742982.1:20362-21297 GCF_000696425.1 Galeopterus variegatus
CCCTCAGCATACAAGCAGATTCCAGTATCACCCATCTGAAAATGACCCCAAATGCTCCTCCAAGCACAACACCATCTCTCTTATCATTCAGAACAAACCTCTTGAAGGAGTTTTCTCACTACACATTTACATTGCCTTGTATCTCTTTAACTATTTAATCTGCTGCAGTCTGGTTTCTTCTCAGAATTAAATGCTAAATTTAATACATCAAGATCACCATTTACTTTTGTATTAGTCACCACAGGCTGCCATAACAAAATACCATACACTGGGTGGCTTAAAAAATGGGAGATTATTTTCTCACAGTTCTGGAGGATGGGAAGTCCAAAATCAGAGTGACAGCAGGGTTTGGTTTCTTGTGAGGGCTCTCTTCCTGGCTTGCAGATGGCCACCTTCTCACTGTGTCCTCACATGGCCTTTTGGTGGTGCAAGTGTGTGTGGAGAGAAAGAGAGAGAGAGAGAGGAAATCTCTTCCTCTTCTTATAAGATCACCAATTCTATTGGATTAGGAAGCCTTCCTTATGACCTCGTTTAATCTTAATTACCTTCTAAAAGCCCTATGTCCAAGTACAATCACATTAGGGGCTAGATCACCTTATGATCTTCACAGGGTGGGATGGGGAGGAGGGGACACAATTTTTTCTGTAGCTACTTCCTATTGTTAAAGCCAAAATATATTTGGATTTTCATGTTTGTCATCTCAACAATATTCAACATAACTAATTACTTTTTCCTTTTGAAATATGCTTCTCTCTTGGTTTTCTGGTACTACTTTTGTTTTTCTGGGTTTTTTTTTTTTTTCCTCTACACATTGATCTCTCTTTTTCAAGCTCTTTTGCTAGGTCTGTCTCTTTTCTGGCATCTGATTTTTGGGGTTTCCCAGGGTCAATCCTGCATGCTCATCCTGTCTCTACACTTTCTCTATGTTCATGACT
>NW_007742983.1:0-799 GCF_000696425.1 Galeopterus variegatus
GCCACCGGGCCGGCCCCTGAAAGTGCTTTTAATAAGGAAATACCTACAGAATTGAGTGCTAACAGTCATCTTTTAGTAAAAGGCAGTTCTGATATTATACTGTACTTGGGTTACTGTAATGTGGTTGAGTATCTCTGATTAACAAGGGTACATAGCTAGGTAGAATTCTTTTGTATTTTTGAGGGAAAAATGGGCAATCTGAGAAAAATATGGGTGGTTTGAAATTATCAAAGCTATCTTTGGCTTATGGCAAGAACTTGACCTTAAAGAAAATGATCCTCAAACATATTTATATCTGGAGAGCTTTTAAAAGATTCTCAGGCTCCACCCCTAGAGACTGCTTTAGAAGACTGGGGGGAAGGAGGACTGTTGGAATTGGTTTAATATGCTCTGTAGGTGAACCAAGTAGCTAGGGTTGGAAATGATTGTCTTTGCCTCATTTGGATTCTCTTTACTGCCCCTTACTTAAAAATGATACAGTAATTGGTGTTAATAAGTGGATATTCTGGCAGTCCTCTCTTCCTGCATCCATTTTCTTTCTTTCTACTAGATCATTCCCATAAGCATAAATAAACATATTCAAATTTTTGTTCCTATATCCCTCTCCAATTATCACTATTTTTTTACTGCTTCCTTTTATAGTGAAACTCAAGAATTTTCTAAACTTCCAGTTTACCCCCCCCACCCCCGCCACGCTCCCTTTTCATTAACTTATTAGGAAAAAATTCACAGAAAAGTTGAAAGAATAGTCTAATGATCCACTTAAGTAGTAATTAATATTTTGCCATATTTGCTTCGT
>NW_007742983.1:2933-16444 GCF_000696425.1 Galeopterus variegatus
TTTGGTTAGACGGCTTCCTACTTAAGTAGGTCAAAGACCTTACAAAGGTGTACAGAGCCCTAAATTACCTGCATTCCACCCCATCTAATTCAATTCCTATTGAATTCGCTTGCTCACTCTGCCTTATCGACACCGGCCCCCTGTCCTGTCCTGTTCCTCCAGTGTTACAACTTTTATTACTGCTGTTCTCTGGCTAGAATGCTCTTCTCCCATAAAACTTCACAAATCATTCCTTCACCACTTTCTTAGATTTTGCTCAAATGTCCAATTTTTAAAATTGTAGCCTCATATGCTGGTTCTCTGCCCTGTTGTTTTTTTTTTCCCCCTGTAACATACCGTATAATTGTCTGTTCTACTCCCTGTGCTAGAATGTAGCGAAGGCGAGGATCTGTTTCCTGAAGTAAAGTGCCTTAGAATAGTGCCCGGCACATGGTACATGCTCAATATGTTTTGAATGAATTTCAAACTACTTCAACTCAGTGTTTTCAGATCAATATGTCATTAAAAGATTTACTGAATTGCTGAATCAGAGTAAGGTATTTTGGTTGAGGTTTTCCTGTATTAAGGAATGAACACAGAGTTGAACTGACATTTCATTGGCTGGCATGAGGGTTTTGTGCTCCATTAATGATCACCACAAGTAAGCTTCATGTTTTAAATTTACAGCTCTTCTGTGTATTCACTGTGAAAATAGAATAGTTTCCATCCTGCTACTCTCTTACCTAATCTTTAAGTAGGTAATGAGGAAAATCAAAGTGGTTCAGGGCATGACATGCATTTGGGTTGCATGAACTCAACTAAGTGTCTAGAAAGAGAAAAAAAATAAAGCAGGGCTATTTATTTTACTAAGGGAACTTGTGCCTCAGATGTGAATCTCCTAGTCTATATGAGGCCAGTTCCTCCATATCTTATAGTGAAAGCATCTTGCTACATGAGAGTTGTCTAAAGAAATGGTTTCTAAACACCGACAATTTTGTCAGGTACTCATCTGCATCATTTGAAAGCTGGAGAAAATCACACTATGTATTGATGGTGTCCTCATTAACATGGAGTATTGGAAAATCTTCCTCATTGCTGACTACCTCACTTAAATCAAGGCAACAGAGATGGAACATCCTTAAGATCATCTACACATTCTTTCCCTAGGTTTTTACCAATCATTGTAAAAAAATGAAACACAGTTGAGGGCACATTTGACTAAAGAATGACTAGAATATTGAGAAAATATATTGACCTGATTGCTTTGAAGGTAAATCATGGAATCTGACTAACTTCACACAATAGAAATGTCTTCTTTGATCATATCCATTTGGCAGAGGCTCTGCTCCATGCCCTCATTCACAGACCCCAAGGATGATAGAGGCTCTGTTTAACACATAGATTCCAAGGTGTCATGGCCTATATCTGTCCAGTTTCTTCCTTAGGGTGGTGGTATTTGTTTGCATAGCATAAATTCCTTAACTTACAAGTTGACAATCCTGTGTGCTTATGTATGGGCATTTAAATTCTGGTGAATAAGAAGAAATCCTGGCATCCTTTAGGTGAAGATGGTAAGATATTTAATATACCTTAACTAATGCTACTCTGGTAATTGTCTTGCTCAAAGCTCTGCAGGGCTAGACGTTTTCTCCTCTGGCTTGTACTTGATTATTTTTGGTACCTTGGGACTTCCCCTTTTTAGCCTTGGCAACATTTTGACAATTTGTTTTGGGGATATATTTCATCTGGCATTTTTACGTGTCAGGGAACGGGGAGAGGGAAAAGTTATCCATTAATGTAAAAACACCATGTTGCCAGAGGTCTTTATTCTAAACCCATATTAATTATTATAATATGTTTAGAATGAAGTTTCTGTAAGTATTTTAATAACCTCCTTTTACACTCCAGAATTTAGTTATATATTATTAAAATTGTCCTCAAAGCACCAAAAAAATGAAAAAGGCCTGTAATTACATAGTTCTACAGTTTGCTAATAACCAAAACGTGGGCCTTTCTGGACGTGGGCCTTTTTTGCTCAGCCATATTTGTATGGTAATTCTGGAATGTTAATAAGTAGTCTTAAAGACAAGTCCCAGAATTCTCTTGGGAGTAGAACATTAAATAATGAATTTTAGGTATCTTTGTTTCATTATGTCCTGATAAGTTCTTGCCATGGGAGAGATCCAGATGTCATTTTATCCAGGCCTTACTTTCCTCCTCTCGGTTTTATAAGTTTGGGATGTGATTTGTAAAGGCCTTCCTTACTGGTTCTAAGACTCCACTATGGGTCATCCAGAAGTAGGATATTTACTGCCTTTTTAAGCATTAAGCGAAACAGCTTGGAACCTTTTAAATTGTAAGACTAAATGAAATCGCGAGGCAGAGGAAACTGTGTAGTCACTAGGAGAAACAAAACTAAGATATTCATACTACTTATTTTAAAACATACTCAAATGAATGCCAGTGCAAGAAATCGGGGATGAAGGAATGAAGCAACTGCTAAACCAACTGCAAATAATTTATACTCCTGGATAAAGGAATTTATTACATTTGTACACTATATGAGGGGTCTCAAAAAGTTCACAGAGCAATTAGTATTATCTTTTAATTCCATTTTTCCATGAAGCTTTTGAAGTACCCTTGTATAGGTTCAAGAATGATTTACTCATAATTTAAGATTTTGTGAAAAGCATGGCAATGATGTGTGAAAAGAAGTTTATTATAATGTAAGCATGTTATCTGTTGGATTTTGAAGTACTCCATAGGTACTCCCAAACACTCGTTTGGGGTTAGCAGTGTACTTTCTGGTTAAACATCACATGGGAATTCATACATTTCTCTTCTCAGCAGAACAGTCTCTCCTCTAATGGTATGTAAATAATGAATGACTGGCCTGCTTTTTACCTTAAGCTAAATGTGATACCTCTGGTTTCACTCATTTGCTTTCTAGCAGCCTCCCCAAGTGAGTCTTGCCACATGGTCAGTCTTCTGTTTGGTAGGTTTTATAAATCCTAAAAGTTCTAGTTCAGAAACAGCTCTAATAAACCGAGCACTGTAGGCTACAGTTAAGGAAATTGGCCATGTTGTATTTTTAACAAAAAGCTAAAAATCTCAACGTTAAAATATTACTTGTTAAACTTAAGTAGAGAGTTCAAATATATACTACCAAATTAAACTACAACCCTAACTGAAAAACATTAAATGTAATTAGAACCCATCAGTAAGACATGAATTTTTCACATAGCATGAAAATTACTCTCCCCCACTTCTAAAAGTACATTAGTAGCCTTAGAAAAATAGAGAATTTAATAATCACAGTTTCATTTTGGTAAATTTTAGGATATGATCTTCATATAAATTTGAGACCAAATATTTCAGGTTTGGTCTCAGATTAAATTCAGAACAAATACTGAGAAATTTCAGTTATTCTGGGATGGTATGGTTAATATTAATGAGTAATAAGGTTGTCTGGAGCACCTCTCTATAAGTCTCTAATGTAGATCTGGAGATACCATAAACTTATATTCTATGTGTACTTGGAGATTATAGAACTGGTTTTAAAAGGATACTGGATAATTTCATTCATTTCTTCTGAAGTTGTAGAATTTGCATCCATTTTTTCAGCAGCTGTCACAACTGTTGCAAAAGCCTTTTGAACAGACAAAGAGAAGAAAATAAAAATCTCTTCAATGCCAAACATCTTTTACTACACTTCCTTTGACGGCTCTGTAATTAAGCCAAGTCTAACACTGTGCTGCTGCTGCTGCTGCTGATAGCTGGCACATTTTTTTTTTTCATTATCAAATTTCAGATTTTCAAAACTATACTGATGATCACTTTAAACCAATTATACATTAAAAGATAATGTAATCGTTCCTCCCTTACCCCAGGAAAATGCCTATTTTTCTTGGAAGCAACCAATTACAGACATTTTTTAGCAGTGACAAGACATCTGTCAAATAGGGCCTACAATGAAGTGAAGAACTTTGTAATACTATTCTGAAGAAGGAAGAATAGTTATTTTAAACAACAGTTGTCCATTGTCTTGCTTTGCCAAGTATTCCTTGTACTTCCTGATTGCTACTATCTGTTGTGCAGTCATTCCAGTATTTTTTTTTTCTTTTATGCAAGGAGGTTAATGCTAGTTAATAATATACTTCTTTATTTTGTAGGATAACATAGAACTGACCTAAGTTGTTTAGCTTTTGCTTAATGCTAACTATTGCATTAGATCACATACTTATTTTAACCTAGTATGAACACAGAATTGGTCTGGTTGAGGAATGGAGGGTCAGAGAGCAAGGGATTGGGAGTGGGGATTGTTGAGCTGCTATTGTCAAAGGAACTTTTGAAGTATGAGGTAATTTATGCTTTCCAAATAAAAGACAAGGTGTTAAAAAAAAAATAAGGGTTCAGAAGTACTAAAAGTATAAAGTTATTCCAGGAAAGTTCAGAAATTAACCATCGATGGTTGGTTAGACAAATATAGAGCTTGCTCTTTCCCCTGTGACCTACCTCTGACCAGTCCACAAGGTTGATTAGTCTGCTACACTCTAGGTGCAGTTTATATGCTATGCAGATGTCTGGAGCAATATTTGGAATGCAGCCTTCTTCACTTTTCAGTGCTTCATTCTAAAAAATAACAGTAAACTAAGATGACTACCTTTTAGAAATAATTAGGAACAAAATCAGACATTAATGAACCCCTAACCTTAATTTAGTAAATCAGTAAATGGAATCTTTTGGTTTCCTTTACTTAGTGAGTCTACTCTTCAATAGTTAGCCCCTTGTTTAAGTTTAGGTCTTGGTCATAATCCTTCTAGTTCTTAATCATTAGCAGAATATTCCCAGGATCAAAAGACAAGCATATTTTTCATTTTAATAATAAATTATTAGTTCCTGAGACCCTAATGCATTTCTCAGTTCCTTAAAAAGCTTATGGAATTCTTTGAGAATGTTCAATAAAATGGTACTTCCAACATTTATAATTAACTGAATTCTAGCAATTACTGTACTATATTAGTAAATAGCAACATACCACTATCAGAGGTATAAGTTATCTCTCAAAGGAAAAGACTATGTTGTCAACACTGCAGATCTTAAGCCTTATAGAAACCATTGATGTTTTTTCAACTTATTTGAAATCCATTATTCTTACTGAGAAACACAAAATCTCACATACACACCCAACCTGGAAATTATAACATCTCTCCAAAGACTGCTGCAATCACATCAGTTCTGTTCTGTGACCCACCACTAGCCAAGAAGATAGACTTTGGTTTAAAATCTAAGATAAAATCCCAGAGTCTTTCTTTATTCCATTAGATACAACCATTCAGATCTTTAAGTAATTTCATTAGGCCATACTGCTATAATGTCTACAGGAAACATTTCCTTTATTTTCACAAGAATATTAGTAACACTATACTCTCAAGTCTTAGTGCTTATGATCTGGTTTTATCACATGAAGGGCAGACAGTTTATATGTGGTCAAAAATCGGCACATCAGTTGACCACTGATTAACACCTTCATTTGGTCAGAAAACTCTAAAGTCTAAAGGATTTTTAAAAATATATGAAAGGTGCAAGCTTGAGCTGCCAACTTTCTGCTCATTAAAATAGAACTGCAAATGTACAATATTTTTGTGACAATGAAGCTTATGGCCTGAGCTAAACTGTCAGAGATCTGCTTCTTACCTTTAGGTAATAATAAGGATTGTTAAGTGCAGTGTGGAGAGCGATTCGTGGAGCAGCATTTAAGTGCTCACGAAGGGCGTGGGCAGCACTGAAGTACGCCACCTCATGCAGAGGCTGTGTCTCAGGACGCAGAAGGTATTCTCTGAAACAGCCGAAGTCAGGTATCAGCTTTTAAATAAGCACAGGTTTATTTTCAATATAACATTTTTGTCAATCCTCTGTAGAGGACTGAACAATTTACTTAAAAAGCAAAATCAACAACAACCAAAAAGAAAACAAATCCAAATATCAGATCCAGTGCAGTTCATTCAGAATTGAACCTCTTCCATATAATATTTTTAAAAACTTCCTCCAGACTCTTTACAGTATAAGGGACTATATATTTCAGATGCTAATAAAACCTGTAAGAACAAATGTACATATACTTCATTTCTGCTCA
Organism: Galeopterus variegatus; assembly: GCF_000696425.1. Classification (NCBI taxonomy): domain Eukaryota; kingdom Metazoa; phylum Chordata; class Mammalia; order Dermoptera; family Cynocephalidae; genus Galeopterus; species Galeopterus variegatus. Next base: position 9,049 of record NW_007742983.1, read on the forward strand.
AAGTTCTTAAGACAGAATTTCTTAAAGTATTAATTAATTTCTTTAAACAAATTATTAGAAAGCCAAGAGATCCACATTCTGTACCATAGCAAATATTTTAACTCTTAGCAGTGTTAAAAACAGGCCTCAGGCCTGGAATGAGGAGTCTGGAAAATTCTCTTTGTATCACAGAAAATGTTTTAGTTGCTATCTTTCATAGAAATGATACCTCAAAAGTTTTTAATACATTAGAATTACTTTTTACTTTAGAAGGCAGAAAAGGCTAAATTTTAGTTTCAGAGTATTGAAAAACACACTGTTGGGCCGGCCCGGTGGCGCACTGGATAAGTGCACCGCTTGGGAAGCGCGGCGGCGCTCCCGCCCGAGGGTTCGGATCCCACATACAGATCGGTTCCCGCTCACTGGCTGAGCGAGGCGTGGGAGCAACACCGAGGGCTGCGGTCCGGTACGGGGGCAACACTGAGGGTTGCGATCCGTTGCCGGACACGGAAAAAGACAAAAAGACAAAAAAAAAAACACACACTGTTCATCAGTAAAATTTCAATTATAAAAAAACCTCACCACAAGTTGGGATTCTTCTCTTATTTTCTGCCTATGAGCTAGATGAGAAACTAATTTTAATAAAATCTGAACTTAAAAAATATAGCATTAAAATGTTCACTTTGAATTTATAATGAGCCCATCAGCTGGTCTGTGCCATGACAATGACATCACTTTTAGGTGGCCTGGAGGGTAGCAAATTGGAAGTGAGAAGCTTCGGCACACACAAGTCAAAGACAATCACTAATTGGATTAAAGTAGTTAGCTCATATGCCTTCATAAAGAAAATTCCCGGGGCTTAACGCCCTGAACTTAAAGCATTTTGGCCAGATTGTGGCCAGACCTGAGCTTAAAGCATTTTGGCCAGATTGTGTCAGCTCCTTTTCCCACCACAGTGCAGAAAGAACAAAGCAGCTACCTCAGTCCATCAACCAGGGACATTATCCTCCTCTTCCAGATGTCCTGATTTTCTCTCTTCCTTCTGTAGACAATACCACTGCCTAAAAAATACCCCTACATCTGCTCTGCCCTGGTGTGGTTAGTGGCTTTAAAGAAGAGAGAAAGTGAAGAGTATTCCACACGTACATCACTCCTCATCACCTCCCTTCGTCTCATTAGTTCCTAACACCCTGCTCATTCCATGTCAGATGCTGCTCCTTCTCCAGAGTCAACTGGAAAAAAACCATTTGCAAAGAGTGTGACTTTGACTTGACCCTCACTAAGGACCAGCACTCCATACCTGAAGTACTGCTAACACCTTAATTGCTTAAGGTTGAGTTAATTTAGCTTAGCCTCAGGAAATGGTTTCTGTGATGCTGATTGCTTCCCTGGATGGCTGGCTACCAACCTGTTATTTCTGACCATAAACTCTTCCTATACTAACCTCATGTAGTCACTCCCCAATTATTATACATGGCTATCATTAAAAAAGATTGGAAACCTAACAAGGCAACAAGACAGCCAATTTCAGACACTCAAACTATTGCCTCATATTTGTACTCTTTTCTCTTTTTAACATCTTTACACGTAATGTTTGGAAATTCAGGCAATTTCCAAGGCCCAAAGGCCTTTTTGGATATCCTCAAAGAAACTCCATTAGAGGCAAAATAAAATATCTGCCTTTATTTTGTTTCCACTGGGCTACATTAGTTGAACAACAACAGTGACAAAACAACATCGTACATTATAATTTTTACCCAACTGTAGGCTTGGAGATTGGCATAGAAATATACTTCTGCAACTGATTTGCTATTGGGCTACAAAGTTCAGCTTGATTTTGATGATAACAGTAATTTAGAAAGTGGCAACTTATTCTCCACTCTCAAGATCTGGCAACTTATTCTTTCTTGCCTGTGAGTATTTTTGTCAAGAGTTGCTCATGGTATACTGTGAACCCCACACCTCCTAAAGTCTACTGCTTATATATATATATATATATTTTTTTACTGGAACATAGTTGGTTGTACATATCTGTGGGGTACAACATTGAATATCAATACCAGTGTGCAATATGTGATGTTCAAATCAGGATAACTAGTATATTAGTATAGTCCTCATTTTCAATGTAATCAATTTTCATGGCCCTCTACCAATTCTTCCCTTTCACCCTTCCCTCTCCCCCTTTCCTACCCCCAGCAACCTCAGTTCTCTCTCTCTCTCTCTCTTTTTCTGTTAGCTCCGACATATAAGTGAAGACATGCAGTATTTTTCTTTCTGTACCTGGCTTATTTCACTTAATGTAATTTTCTAAGTTCATCCACATTACTGCAAATGGCAGTATTTCATTCTTTTCTATGGCAGAGTAGTATTCTATTGTATAAATATACCGCATTTTTATTATCCAGTCATCTTAAATGCCAACCTAAACATTTATCTTTAAAGGACATCTTTTCCCTAGAACTCCAAGCTGTGTTCAAACATCTGTGATGTGGCCCTTGGAGGCAGTATGGAGGAACGGAAATGGCATTCTGAGTGATGTCAGGAGTCTGGGACTGTGTGACCTTGCACAAGTATAGCCTCTCTCGTGGGTCTAGCTGCCACATGACTGCCCACGTCCCTTTTAGCTCTAAAGTACTACAATCCTAATCTTTTCCCTCCTAGGACAGACCATCTTGGTAAAAACAGTAAATATTAGGGCATGTAAGATTTTGTGATTTCACAACACAACTCATTTCAATAAGTACTCAAAAAGATAAATAGTCAGACATATTAGGTCAAAGACCACAAAAAGGGAATAGTTGGTGTGTTTCAATTAGGATAATTTAAATTATCCTACAATTTAGGATATGTAGGAACTCAGGAACATGACATTTGGCCTATAAATGATGATAAATCACACTGCAAAATAATTTTTAATTTTGGCTACAATGGTCATAACTTGTTAAAGTTTGAGCCTAGAAACTATAAGAACAGGAAAGCCCAGTAGGGCAAGGTTAACTCTATGAGTTCTAAAATATAATTTTTGGCCAATAGGTCAGTTCAATATTGCAATATATCACTTTGTTATGACACACCTCTCTGTCTTTAACCATCCTTTTGTCACAATTGGTTGATCATTTTGGACCTATTTCATGGCATTAGTAATTTCTCCCCAATGACCAGGAACAATGACTCCTCCCCCATGTTGTTTTGGAAAATGGAACTTTTCATTTTCAGGAAGGACAGGTAATTTATCAGAAAACCACTCTTTTTCTTCATAACTGAGTTGCTATTTTTTTTTCAGTACTTGATTCTATTCAGTACCTAGCCTGCTGTTGAGTTTAAAAAACAGAATAAACAACGATAATGGGTTTTCTTCTACTTTTTAACTATTAAATTGTTTTCTTTTGCACACTTATTCCAACTTTCTGAAAGGTAGCTTAAGTGGGTGATTTTACACAGCTACATAAAGCTGACTTTGGGGAAATCCATGAATTGGAATGATCTGGGTTTCCTAAGAAGGAATCATCTGAAAGTACAGGCTAGACTGGTGGACTTCTAAATTTACTGAGTACATGTCTCATTGTGTTTAGTGCTGGAAATGAGCTGCAACTGGTATTCTTAAGAATTAGAAATTGTTTATTCAGGATAAAATAAAACAGCATGGCTAGTCTGCTCTGTATGTTTTCTGGGCTTGGCCCAAATCCAGCATTTACTCCTTGCAAAGACAAAGCAAGGAAAAAGTGTAATGAAAACACTCTGCTATTAGAAAGGAGAAAAACACTCACTTTCTATCTCCTTGTCTCTCTCCACCTAGCCTCAGGCACTAGATCAAATTTAAACCTGTATTCTTGAACTGACAGTAAAAGAATGTACTAAGTCATTTAATTATATATATTAATAAGGATGGAAAAGGAATAAAAATTACAATTCTAAGCTGGAAGCAGGGATATGAAAAACATAAAGCCTAATCTAGGAGAATATGTCCTAGATTGGCTATGGATAACTATTATGCCAGTGTTATCTGGAAAAATAGCATGATTTTTAGCTCTTACAAGTAATAGACTCACCTCACTAGACAGTCAATGAAGTTTACAACTTTTTCTCTGAGTACTTCAAACTTGGTTTGCTTCTTACTTGTTCTTCTTAACTCCTTCATTTCCAATAAGGACTACGGATGAAAGAACATACCTTTTCTAGTGATCCTGAGACAGAAAACCCCTCAGAGGGAGATCTGTTGCTCAAGCAGAGGCAGCTAATGCCCAGTCCGTAAGACAGGATGTGCAGAGAAAGAACAGATCAAAATGGGTTTTGTTTATTTTTTATTTTTAAGGTCTGGTAAGAATCTTTCTTTCCTCCTAAATGTTTTGGTGTAAATACACATCAAGGGAAATATCAGGGAAAGAGGAAAAGGGCAATTCACTTCATTATTAAGTTATATTGCAGAGTGCTCATTATTCACAGTCCATTATCTCATTTAAGAAAAGGACTTAGAGGGCCGGCCCGGTGGCGCACTGGAGAGTGCGCTGCTTGGGAGTGTGGCGGCGCTCCCGCCGAGGGTTCGGATCCCATGTGGAGACCCGTTCCCGCTCACTGGCTGGGCGCGGTGCGGGTGCAACACCGAGGGTTGCGATCCCGTTGCTGGTCAGTAAAAAAGACAAAAAGGAAAAAAAAAAAAAGAAAAGGACTTAGAAAAAGAAGACAAAAAACCTTGCCTTTTTGCCATACCAACAGAATAGATTCCACATGTTTTGTTTCACTTAGATTGAATTTTTACTCTATATTTATCATAACTTGGTATCAGGGTACAAAGAAGGTTCTTTTCTTTTCTTTGACAAGCAAGATCCTAAAGTTAGAACTATCTGAAAAAGAATATACTGGACATACTATAGCTCAATTTTTGCTTAATACTGTGAATATGCATTTAAAAAATCAAGAGAAGTAAAACTAATGAGTTAGGCTCTTTTAAATCTTCCAGTCTGAACAAACAGAAAAAAAAATACATCAGATAAATAATCTGATTCTTTTTTACAACTACCTTCCCATTTTCACTATTGCTAGTTAATTCTACTTCTCTTTCTAGGCCTACAGGAACAGTTTCCACCTGTGTTGGCTGGTAAATTCCAGACTATGTGTGTGTATAGACTGAGAATGGCAGTGGGATAAACAGGATGTTCAAGTTAGGAGTGAGTTACAAAGTCTGCTTTGTTCCTGCTTGTGGTTTAAAAAACAAAATCAAAAACATCCAAGCAGAGCTAATCTAGAGCACAAACTGAAAAAGGCGAGCATCACAGGATGTAGTTGGTAGGAAAAGAAAGTGACCTGACCTTCTGAAGATGATAGAGGTCTGTCTTCGGAAGCCCCTTTGACTGTGACCCAGAAGCATCTTCTTCCTCTTTGGCATCTGCTTTTAATATAATACCAGTGAACAACAATTACAGTCAATTCAAGTCAAGAGAACAAACATTTCTACTAATCCAAAGGAAGTAAAGTTTCACCTTTTTTAATGTGACAAGAGATCAAGGTTCCATCAGATAAATTTTTTTCCAAAAGCTGAAGGTCAATAAATACTACATAGTTTATGCTATAGAGAGGTCTTCAAAAAACCAGCCCCCGAATTTTAAGTGTTACCACAATGAAAACAATACAAAATACAACTAAACAACCCCCCCTCAAACCAACAGCAAAAAGCCTCAAATATTTATGTTGTTATAAATAGCTTTTAAAAAAAAAATCAAACAAACTTAAATGGTTTTCCTCTGATTATGCCAAGATTATAAACACCACAATCTATACACTGGCAAGCCAGGTCTCAATCTTCCAGGTCACTATTTTTGACACAACGAGTATGAAGAGATTAGTGTGTAAAAGTTTTGAAATAATCTAGTAAAACATTAAGTGCCTCATGGTTCTTTAGCAAAGGGAACAGAAAACCATAACTGGTAAAATGTACAGTTGTGCTTCTTCTAGATAGCCTGAGGCTCTGATAGCCCCATCCAAGTGTGGGGTGGGTTTTAGAAACTTGACACTCCCATGATTTGTCTGGCCTAAATCTAAGACAGCAGAGTTCAGCTAGAGAATAAGCACTGTTCTGAAAGAATAAATTTCTTTTTAGCTATGGATAATTGCTGGTTCAAGAAAGACATAACTTAAGGTTAAAATATCTACTAAATTCTTTGTCCCATTTCATTAACATGTAGCAGAGCCTTAAGAATAAATCTGATTTGATACTCTGCCTTACTTAACCCTCTCCAACTATAATTTTATACCCAAACTGTAATCTACAATAAGTGCTAAGGAGCCAGAGATAGTATATAGTCAAATATTTCTACTTATCCAATGTGCAGAGTTTTAATTTCACTTTATTATTAACAATGTGTCATTTTTGAAAATTAAGAAATACAGATACTTCTTCAAGACGGTGGTTTTGCTTTAATTTATAAAATTCTTTATTCTTTAGGGTGTTAATCACCTTAATCTCCAGCCTTCCCACTTCAAAAAGCTGCATTTCTTTATTTAGTACCAGCTCATGTTACATGAACTCTAATTAAAATTATTCTAATATCTTCAGTTTCTTTTTACAGAAATCCCTGAGTCCAACGTTGTAAAAGATTGAAATTTACCTAATTTATCTTATATTCTTCTAAACTTTTCACCCTATTTATGTCCTTAAGGATGGTCCCTCACTGGTCCAGTGACCACAATTAGGGGGCACGTAAGTTGTAAATCAGTGAGAAAAAAAACAATGAACTGGTAGTTAAGAAAGGTGGGCTCTAATCTGGGTACTACCATTAGCTAGCTGTGTGATCTCAAATGAGTTACTTTCTCTTCCTGGACTTCAGTTTCTGGTTGTAGCTGGATTCAGTGATCTCAACCATACCAACCTCCCGCCTTTTAACATTTTCATGTTCTGAAGAGTGGTTCAGCTCATGCTGTAGTGGCAAAAGAGCAATGCCGATAAACTGGAGGGAACCCTTTTAGTGTCTGTGGAGAACTATTTCATTCTGGCTGCTCATGCCAATCCAGTTAGGCAAACTTTCTCTTTCATCTTCTATGACTGAGCACTCAGCAGCAGCCTCACATTGCAGCTATGGAGAGATAATGGAGGGATTTCGGCAAAGGCAGTTTTCTAAATTCAAAGGATTTTTAAGACAAAAGAATACTTGCCAAACATAGAAAGGATTAAAATGGACATTCCAAATAAGATATTTTCACTATGTCATGTCCAATTCTATGTGCCTATATACAAGGCTGCCTCCTTCCTCAAACTTCATTAAAAATTTCCCTAAATAGGGGAAAAGTAAAAGGTATACACCATTTTTTTTTGTTGTTCTACCAGAATAATACCATACTTTGGTGCTAGAAACCAAAGAGCCCATGAAAAGTTGATGATGGCGGCAGGTGTACCCCATGACCTGAGACTGGGGCGGGTGAGGCT
>NW_007742983.1:19747-21612 GCF_000696425.1 Galeopterus variegatus
CAAATATAGTTTCAAGGACAAAACAGGTTTATGAGAAAGTTACTTTTACATTTTCCAACAACAGTGAAGGATTAGAAACAACCTAAAATATATCAAATAAGAGACTGATTAAATAAAATGTTACACTTTCAAAACACAGGATATATATTCAGCGATGATAAACAATGAGGAAAGGCAATATGTAATACTAATGATGGTAGCTAACATTTGTATGCACATATATGTTATCAAGTATCTTTGGATACTCACACTTTATGATGTAGGTACCATTATTATTCTCTCGTTAAAAATGAGAAAACAGAGGCACAGAGAACTTAAGTAACTTGTCCAGAGTCTCACAGCTGGTAATCGGCAAAGCTGGAATATGAACCTAGACAGTTTTGCTTGGCATCATGCTCTAACCAACCATGCTATGCTGTATCTCAAAACACAGCATCCATAGAAGAATACTAGGTGCGAAACAAAATCACCACCATGACAAAAACAAAACAAACACAAAAAACAAACAAAAAAGCAAATTGTGGAACACTGTACATAGTATGATTTAATATGTTTGTGCCTGGAAAAAAATCTGAAGTATAAATTGCTAACAGTAGGTGACTGGTTTTCAAAGTTATATGACACAAGGGGTAATATCAGAAATGTATTATTATTTTTTCATTCAGATTACTATTAGAGTGACTACAGCAAGCAGTTTGGCTAAACCAAATCTAACTGAACGATTACTTGAAAAGAACTAAAAAATAAAAAAAATTAATTCATTCCAAAAACGTTTGTTATATATAGAGCACCTTAAATAGAAAATTAAGGATTGAGTCTAGCCAGTAGTAGCCCAGCATTTTTCAAACTGGGTTTTCAAAATGGGTTTCAACCTCTTCATCAGTAATGAAACTATTCAATCATTCAAGAGACATTTACTGAATGCCTACTAAATACTAGGCACTGTTCTGGCATGTGGGGTATACCTTAGCGAGTTAAAAATCACTGTCCTCATGGAACTTACATTCTTGTGGGGGTTGGGGGGAAGCACAGACAAAAAACATTATCTATATCGTATATACTATATATACACAAAAAATTGATAAATGTTATGGAAAAATATTGAGCAGAGTAAGGGGAGAGCCATGGGTAGGTGGGTGGGTGGGCAGGTAGGTTTCAATTTTTAAATGGTTAGGCCTCATTGAGAAGATGACATTTGATCAAATACGTAAAGGAGGAGAGTTACCTATACAAATATCTAGAAGAATTTTTCCTGGCAGAAAGAACACTTGGTGTTAAAGGAGCTATGGTGTGCATGTCTGGCGTGTTCGAAAAAGAACAAGGAGGCTCAGATGACTGAAATGGAGACAGAGAATGAGCAGAAAGAAATGAAGTCAGAGAGAGACAATGGGGGGAGGGTAGCAGGGACAGATTATGTAATGTCATTGGACTATGGCTTTTACTCTTGAGTGAAATGGGGGAGTTAATGGAAGGTTTTGAGAAAAGGAGTACCATTATCTGACATATTTTGAAAGGACTATGCGGACCACTGTTTTGAGAAAAACCCATAGGGGAACATAAGTAAAAGCAGGCAAACCAGATAGAAAGCTATTGAAATAATTCAAGTAAGAGATGAATCCATGACAGTAACAGTGAAGGAAGGTGGCAAAAAAAAGATCTGATTCTTGATAAATTTAGAAGGATTGCTTGATCAGATTTTTGGCTTGAATAATCAGAAGGTTGGAGACACTGAATTAAGAAGTTCAGTTTTAGGTATGTTAACTTTGAGATGTGTATTAGATATACAAGTGGAGGTATTAAATATGTAGATATAACAGTTTAGTGCTCAGGAGAGGTATGGGTTTATGACTAAGTCCTGGGGCATT
>NW_007742983.1:22294-23046 GCF_000696425.1 Galeopterus variegatus
GTAGATATAACAGTTTAGTGCTCAGGAGAGGTATGGGTTTATGACTAAGTCCTGGGGCATTATGTTATATATGATATAATGTTATCATACAAATAATAAATATATATGTTATATATATTAAATATATGAAATAATGTTTGGACATCAGGGAGAAGAGAAGCACCAAAGAAGACTGGGGAGGAGCATGCACTGAGGAAGGTGGAGGAACCAAGAGAGTCTGAGTACTGGAAGTTATTAAGGAAGGAGTGATAAACTTTGTCAAATGCTGATAATAGGTTAAAACAAATGAATTGATCATCAGATTTAGAAACATGGAGATCACTAGTGATTTTGAAAAACTACTTTTGATGGAGTGCAAAAACCTAATTGTAATTAGTTTAAGAGAGAATGGGAGAAGATTTGGAGACAGTGAGATGATGCTTTCCAATTTTGGTACATTCCAACTAGTATTTTGTTTTCAAAAGAAAAAGAATAAAATTGAAAAGAAAATAGAATTAAAAAGTTTGAAAGCCACCAGGTGATATTAAAGAGAAAGAAAAACACATCTAAGGCCACATTAATTCTGCAAAAGAGCTATTTATTTTTAACCAAGTTGATTATTAAGAAATGATTACACTTGTATTACTACCAGGTAAATGGTTCAAAGGACTGTGATACTTGTGTTAAAAGATTTATAGGTTGTCATTTTTTTAAAAAAGTTTCCTTAACTAAGACAGAAAGAGAATTATTTAGCAATCATTAAAAGCAATCAT
>NW_007742984.1:0-3748 GCF_000696425.1 Galeopterus variegatus
GGCTGGTCCGGGGTCTCTTCCAGCCTGGCTTTGTCGGTCTCCGGCAGTGGGAGAACCGACACACAATGACAACTATTTTCTCCAATCTTTCAGGTAGAACATTACTCATTATTGTGCCAATTTTTATCGTGTCCATAAAAAGTAATTATATTTTTTCCCATATGTTTATGGCTGCATGTATTATTCTTTTGTAAAATGCTTGTCTATGTTGATTTCGCAATTGCCTATATTTTCATTTGATGGGAAAAACTACCACCACCAGAACAAACAAACAGTTTTTAACCTGATGTTTTCTTTCTCTTTTGCTCTGGGAACAAGACTAGTAGTGGCCTATCCATGTGCTTCTCCAAAACAATTTTCTATTTGGCAACTATTAATGTACGCCTACCATATATCAGGTACAGTGTTAAGTATTAGGGATAAAGCAATGAGCTATAAATAAAACACAAAAACAAACAAGCAAAACCCCATCCTTTATAGAGCAGCTAATCTATAATTTATATTAAACTACTGAAAGGATTATAGACTCTGTAATAAGATATGCTAATTTTTCATGTTAAAAGATGCTCCTTGACTGAAAGCTATTACAGATAGGGCAATAAAGAAGATTATTTCATGATCCAAATTAATTTATCTTTTCACTTGATTCATTTTTACATTATCAAGATATATAATATTTAGATCCCCTTCTATTATTCTTATTCCTGCCTTGCTAAATAATTAAAATAAAAATGTTGGAGAGAGCAGCATTGAAGCCTTGTTGGGACCTAAAACTGCACGGGCATTGGGGAAAAAAAAAAAAAGTTTTTTCTTTTTTTTTTTTTCCTTTTTGTCTTTTTTCATGACCGGCAACGGATCGCAACCCTCAGTGTCGCGCCCATACCGGACCGGGACCGGCAACAGGATTGCAACCCTCGGTGTTGCCCCCGCACCTTGCTCAGCCAGTGAGCAGCCGGTCTGTATGTGGGATCCGAACCCTCGGCGGGAGCGCCGCAGCGCTTCCCAAGCAGCGCACTGTAGCAGTGTGCCACCGGCCGGCCCAAAAGTTTTTTTCTTAGCGTGCATTTCTCTGAGTTTCCTCTTTTCCCATGGTTACTTGATATTTTGAATCTTGGTTACAGGGCAAGATGAGGTTATTTACATAAATGTAAAACTGTTTTCCAGTCAGCCTACAGTTGCAAACTTGCCACAAGACAGGTACTATCCAGACTCTGAGAAACCAAGGAAGACATCAATACAGCTATGCTGATTCCACCCAGAAGCAGGACCCTGAGATAACATCAAGGAAGAGAGGAGAAGCCAGAAGGAGCCTTGGTGAGAATTTGCACCTGACTCCTTACATGCCCCCCTCTCTCCTGCTTTTCACTTCCCACATTTCATTCCCTCTATCCCCTCTTCAAAAACCCCTCAGTAAATCTGAGTCTTTGAGATGGTTTTAGTCTGGCCTTTCCCCTTCGGTGTTACTGGAGAGACAGGTTAGCCTAACATCTCTTCTCAGGTCATCAGTATTCCTGAATCAAAGCTGACTTCCATTTTCACCAACATTTGACTTTTGGGTTGTTTGTTTTTGTACAGAGCAGGCAGCTGGACTTGGGTTTGGTAACAAAAACACACCTGCCACAAGTCTTGGAAAGTAAATGCCATGTTGAACTGTTTCCTATTATTCATCAAAGCCCAATAATGAATTATATTTATGGAGATATTCCCTCCTCCTTTTCCTTCTTGATTTTAAAGTGATATGCTATTTTGTATATATTTGTGTTTGTGTGTGTATATGTATACACACACACACATATATTTCTATTTACTTAATGTTGTATTTTTGCTTTGATTTTATGTGGATCTTCTGATATTTTGGAATTTTATATATATACATATTCTTTTTAATGGTTTTCTTTGTAATAAGACTTTTGTAAAAAAGCACTTAGTCTCCTCTTTTTTAGCTTCTCATTATGAACAGAACAAAAAATTGTTTCCTCTTCCTCCCTCATTCCTTTCCTCTTCTCTACCATGCAATATTAATCAGTAGTATTATCATCCTTGTATTTATCTTTGTATGAAATCTGTATACATTTTTCACTGAATTTTTCATTTTAAAAGATGCCTTTTGACTGCAAGTGTTGCATGTAGGGCATTAAAGAAGATTATTTCAGTATCCAAAATAATTTATCTTTTCATTGTTTTCACTTGATTCATTTTTTTTTTTTTTTTTTTTTTTTTTTTTTTTTTTTTTTGTCTTTTGTCTTTTTCCGTGTCCAGCAACGATTGCAACCCTCAGTGTTGCCCCCGTACCGGACCGGGGACCGGCAACGGGATCGCAACCCTTGGTGCTGCTCCCGCGCCTCGCTCAGCCAGTGAGCGGGAACCAGTCTGTATGTGGGATCCGAACCCCCGGGCGGGAGCGCCGCCGCGCTTCCCAAGCGGCGCACTATCCAGTGCGCCACCAGGCCGGCCCCACTTGATTCATTTTTACATTATCAGGATATATAATATTTATATCCTCTTCTATTGCTCTTATTTCTGCCTCGCTTTTTACATTAGATCTTCCATTATATATAATAAATTCTCGCTACCAGTCTTTTTCCCAGGGCTCTCCCAGTCACTCCTTAGCTGACTATATAGCTTTTCTTTAAGAAGGCATCATACATAAGATACATGCTGCTAATTTACATTAAATACTATTGTGTCTGTATTCTTTATACTTGGAAGACAACTCTGCTGGGTATAAGATCCTTGTATCACATTATTCCCTGAGTGTTTTTCTAGGTGTTGATCTATTATTTTCTCTGTCAATAAACATTGCAGATTAAGTTGATTATCTTGCCTTTCATTTTAATTTGCCTGATTTCTTTTCCCATATAAGTGACATAATCTTTTTTCACCTAGAAACCATAGAGATTATTTCCTTATAAATCTGATAATTATACTAGAATATGTTTCATTTCATTTGTGCTCCATTTCTTTGATTTTCTACTTCAAATCTCAACTTTACACATGTTATATCTTTGGTTACTGTTTCCTCTATCACTAGCTTTTCACTAATTATTTTAATTTGGTTTCCTTTTCTCATATATATATATATATATATATATATATATATATATATATATATATATATATGTCTTGTTATCACCCATTTTAAGCAAATACACAAATGAACAAATCGAACACATTGAATTTTTTTATCCCCCACTAATCTGCAGCTCAGATTATTTTCTCTCCTTCATAGAAAAATATATTAACAAAATTGTTTGCATCACTCTTTCTGCATTTTCAGTTTTCATTAACTTTCTAACACACTTTGCTAAATGATTTAGTCAAGGTCATCAGTAACCTGCATCTTGTCCAAGTCAATGGTCATATTTAGATTTTAGCATATTTGGCTACTCAGCAATTTAATATTTACCACAATTTACCCTAGAATTACATTCTTCTCTAGATTTTGGTTACATTATACTAAGCTTATTCTTTTCTCCTTCCCTTGCTATTTCTTGTCATTGTCCTTGTTTTCTTTTTTTTATTTTTTTTTACTTGGCTTCCAAATATCAGAGTACTACAGGGCTTGGCCCTGAAACACATTCTTGTATAAGTTATAGTTTCTTTATCAAAATAATCTCATTTAAGAAAAATGTACGTGTGGGCCGAGCCCGTGGCGCACTCAGGAGGGTGCAGCGCTGGGAGTGCGGGAGTGCTTCTGCCGCGGGTTCGGATCCTATATAGGGATGACCGGTGCGCTCACAGCGCTCAC
>NW_007742984.1:4316-14293 GCF_000696425.1 Galeopterus variegatus
ATATATATATATATATATATATATTTATTTATTTATTATTCAATTCTCTATGTACATTACTGTATGGTTTCATTCCTTCCTATTAATCCTTCTCCTAACTGGCCATTTTTTCACTCAGCTTGTATTGATTTTCATAAAAGTTGTGATTGAATCCTTAATATTTTTATACTAATGTTGGAGTGCTTGGTTAAAATATTTATCAGTTTCTAAGTCTCAGTTTTCTTCTATGTGTTATTTTTCTATGGTAAAATTTTTCTGGGCCTTCTCCCCAAACACATTTTCTTACAGTAATGTCACATGATGTTTTGACTATTTCTAATGTAATTCTAATTTCTCTTTAGATGTGTGTCTTTTTATTTATTGTTATTAATTGACCATTGAGAGTGAACCTTTTTAGAAACTTAGCAGCAAGTGCTTTGTCATGTACATAGTAATATTTTAATAAGCATAGTATTATTTTATATGTAGTACTATTTTTTATGCCTTTATAAGTCCTCAGTCACCAAAATGACAACCCTTTATCATTGATGGTTCAAAATAACATAAACCTCTTTGAACACTGAAGCAGTATGAAGTTTGACACAGGAAATTAAATGCTTACAAATTTGTTGAAAGGACTCAGGAGTAAAGGTTAGGGAGATCTACCAATAGAGCTCAGGTTTGTTGCTAGCTTTGGGGGAATTATGAAGTTGCTATTTCCAACCCAGTTCAAAAGGTATAGGAAATCACTGCTGATGGTTACTGCAGTGCTGGTTGCAGGAACAAAGTGAGTAATTCTAAGGAGCAATAACCAGTGGATACTAAAAAATCTCACATCCACCATACCTATGAGTCTGCCCGCTGTTTCAAGAGGAAGAATAATACCTGTGCTTCATTTCTCTCTTCCAGATCTAACAAGAGTCACTCACATTATAATTATATAATCAAAGCCCTGCCACAAAGCATTCTGGGAAACTTTTTTCCCATCTTCTAAGATAAGGAGAGAAAATGGAAGGGACTGAGAATGGATTTGAGCATCCAAATCAGTATGTCACGTCCTCACCTTTGGTTCTTCAGCAACAGTGAACAGCCTACTACTCATGTTTGTCTCCCAAACAACAGCAGCATCAATACCATACTGCTTAACGTGATGTGACTAACATAATGTCATTGCTGTCGTCCCCAAATCTCTATCAGTCACTATATGCAGCACTAGATGATGTTCATTCTTTTTCTAGTTTAATCACAGACCCACTTCTATATTGTGTAAACTGAATGCTGAGTAATAAAAGACACCTCTATCAACACACTTTATACAAAGTTATGTGGAAAAGGGACAACCAATTGGTAAGATGCAAAACAATGAATATGCACATTTCTATAGTCCTCACTTTGCAATTGGCATTTAGTTGGCATTTATTTTTAAATATACAATGTGTTATTTATTATAGTCATCATTCTGTGCAATAGATCACTGAAACTTATTCCTCCTGTCTAACTGAAATTATGTACCCTTTGATTAACATCTCCTTTTTTCCCAACTATCTCCCTCTCCCAGCTTCTGGTAGCCACCATTTCACTCTCTACTTCTGTAAGTTCGACTTGTTTACAGTCCTCATATAAGTGAGATCATGTGGTAATTGTCTTTTTGTGCCTGGATTATTTCAGTCAGTGTAATGTCCTCCAGGTTCATCCATGTTGTCTCAAATGACAACATTTTCTTTTTTAAGGCTGAATAGTATTTCATTATATATATAGAACACATTTTAAAATTTATTCTTTGATATCAGACATAGGTTGCATCCATGTTTTAGTCATGGTGAATAATGCTGCAATGAGCCAATAAGTGCAGATATCTCTTTGGCATACTGATGTCAATTCCTTTGGATATACTTATGCTTCTCCACTTATGACAGGTTTCTATCCCAATAAATCCATCATAATTTGAAAATACCAGTCAAAAATGTGTCTAATACACCTAACCTATGAAACATCATAGCTTAGCCTAGCATAACTTAAACATGCTAGAACACTTACATTAGCTTGCAGTTGGGCAAAATCATCTCACACAAAGCCTGTTTTATAACAAAGTATTGAATATCTTATTGATTTATTGAATACCATATTGAAAGTAAAAAACAGAATGATTATATGGGTACTTGAAGCATGGTTTCTATTGAATGCATATCTCTTTCACATGATTGTAAAGTTGAAAATTCATAAGGCAAAGCATTGTAAGTTGGGAATTATCTGTACACCCAGAAATAGGGTTGCTGGATCATGTGGCAATCTTACTTTTAGTTTCCTGAGGAACATCCATACTGTTTCCCATAATGGCTACATTAATTTATATTTCCTCCAAAAGTGTATGAAGATTTCCTTTTCTCCATCCTTTTGCCAGTACTTATCTTTCATCTTTTGAAATAACTACTGTAACATGTGGTTTTAATCTGCATATCACTGATGATTAGTAGTGATGAGCATTTTCTTATATATCTCTTGGCAATTTGTATGTTGTCTTTTGGAAAATGTCTACTTAGGTCTTTTGCCCATTTTTTAATTGAGTTTTTTGGGTTATTTTGTTTTTGAGTTGTTTGAATTCGTTATGTATTTTCTATATAGATCATTATCAGATGTATAGTTTGCAAATATTGTCTCCCAATCTGTGGATTTTCTCTTCACTCTGTTAGTTTGTTTGTTTATTTGCTGTGCAGCAGCTTTTTAGTTTGGTGCAATCCCATATGTTTATTTTTGCTCTTGTTGCCTCTGCTTTGGGGGTCATATGTAAGAAATCTTTATTTAGACCAATTTCATGGAGAATTTCCCCTATGTTTTCTTCCAGATGTTTTCAGGTCTTAAGTTTAATTCTTTTATCCATTTTGAGTTAATTTGATCAAAAATCAGTTGACCGTAAAAGTGTAGTTAATGTTTGGACTTTATTCTGTTCCATTGGCCAATGTGTCTTTTATGCCTGTACTATGCTATTTTGATTATTATAGTTTCGTAATAGATTTAGAAGTCAGGTAGTGTGATGCCTTCAGCTTTGGTATTTTTAAGCTTAGGATTGCTTTGGCTATTTGAAGTCTTTTGTGGTTTCATACAGATTTTCAGATTTTTTTTTCTTTTTCTGTGAAAAGTAACATTAGAATTTTGATAGGGATTGTGTTGAATCTGTAGATCATTTTGGGTGGTATGGACATTTTAAGAATATTAATTCTTCTAATCTAAGAATAGGGATACCTTTCCATTTATTTTTGTCTTCTTCAATTTCTTTCAACAGTGTTTTATGGGTTTCAAAGTATACAGCTCTTTCTCCCCCTTGGTTAAATTTACTTCTTAGTATTTTATTTTATTTTTCTTCTATTATGAATGGAATTGATTTCTTAATTTCCTTTTCAGACAGTTTGTTGTCAGTATCTTTATACTAATGCTACTGATGTTTGCTTGTTAACTTTATATCTTGCATTTTTACTGAATTTGTTTATCAGTTTTAACAGTTTTTTGGTGGAGTGTTTATGATGCTCTCTATACAAAAATGCTCTCTATCAGAAAATGGAAAAAGTTTAGCCTCTTGCTTTTCTATTTGGATTTTTTTTTTCCCTTGTCTAATTTCTCTGGCTGGAATTCCCAGTACTATGTTGAATAGGAATGGTGTAGGGGACATCCTTGTCTTGTTCTTGATATTAGAGGAAAAAGTTTTGTATTTTCAGCTTTGAGTATGAGCCTAGCTGTAGACTTTTTATATATGGCCTTCATTGTGTTGAGGTACATTCCTTCTATGACTAATTTGTTCAGAGGTTTTATCATTAAATGATATTGAATTTGGTCACATTCTTTTTCTGCATTTATTGAGACGATCATTTGGTTTCTGTCCTTCATTCTGCTAATATGGTGTATCACACTTACTGATTTGCATATGTCAAACCATCTTTGCATCCCAGGGATGAACATTTTTGAATCTATGTTCATAAAGTATATTGGCCTGTAATTGTCTAGTGTCACTATCTGAATTTGGTATCAGGGTAATGCTGATCTCTTAAAATGAGTTGGGAAGTATTCCCTATTTTTTAATATTTTGGAAGAGTTTGAGGATTGATATTAAATCTTTAAATGTTTGGTAGAATTTCATTGTAAAACTATCTGCAATTGGGCTGTTTTTGATGGGAGATTTTTTAATTATTGATTCAATCTCTTTACTAATATTGCTCTATTCAGATTTTCTATTTTTTCTTCATTCAGTCTTGGTAAGTTATATATTTCTAGGAATTTATCCATTTCTTCAAGGTTATCTAATGTTTAGTTATATATTATTCATAGTAATCTCTTAAAATCCTTTGTATTTCTGTGGCATTAGTTGTAATATCATCTCTTTCATTGCTGATTTTATCGAGTCTTCTTTTTCTTAGTTGGTCTGACTAAAGGTTTGTCAATTTTGCTTCTCTTTTCAAAAGCCAACTCTTACTTTTATTGATCTTTCTATTGTCTTTCTATTCTCTATTTTATTTATTTCCTGTTGTTACACTTCAGTCTGTGCAACAGAGATGCAAAAAAGGATTACTCAAAGCACTATGAATGTAATGAGAAGCCTGGAGGGGCTGTACTCCAGCAACTCATTGGGCTACTACAAAGTTCTGGAAAAGGGAAAGCTTCCAAAGCAGCCTGTCATCATGAAGGCCAAACTTTTCACCAGAAGAGCTAAGGAGAAGATTAATGGTGTCAGAGGGGGCTGTGTCCTGGTGGCTCGAAGCTACATGGACGGAGGGCCAAGTGGTACGAGAATGAGAATGTATGTGAGTTACATAGAAAGGATGATGTCTTTTTTGAATAAGTTTTTGTAAATGTCAAAACATTTCAAATAAAAGAAAATCATTTCCCTTGTGGATAGATGCATCTTGAATAACTTGTAAGGCCCCAACTATGTAGGCAGAGTCAGTCACCAAATTAAGTGGCAAAGTGGAAAAATGTTGTAAAGCTGCAAAAGCAGCAGCCAATTCAGCCTTTTGAGTGGACTTATGATGAATAGTAACAAAATGTTTCCAGATTCCCTGTTCCTGCCATGTTATAGATCCCTTTCCTGATCTAGCAGCAGCCAATTCAGCCTTTTGAGTGGACTTATGATGAATAGTAACAAAATGTTTCCAGATTCCCTGTTCCCGCCATGTTATAGATCCCTTTCCTTATCTGCCAGGATCATCAATAAACACAGTTAGTGCTTGAGAGAGAGGAACAGGGGATAAGCAGAACTTTAATTGTATAGGCAATATTTGAAGTCCTTGTAAGATTTTATCATGGGGTAATAAGAATTGTATTATACCAACAAAATCAGCCATAGGTATCTGGAAAGACTCTGATTGTTTAAGGGCAGTGTAAAAATCAGTTTTAGAAAGACCAGGATTAATAATATCAGTATCATACCCAGTAAGTACTTGACAATGGTGTCTTCCCTAGTGAGTAAATGAATATGTTGCTCTAATTTAGTATATAATTTCTTTTTTTGTTGATTGGGTAAGAAAACCCATTCAATGACTCCTATCTGAGGAAGAAATTGACAAAGCAAACCTGTGGGACTATGTGGGGTATTTAAAATAATGAAACGAAAGACTTGAGATTTAATAATACATGTTAATTGTCTGGAATATAAAAAGGATTCAATCTGCCTTAATTCTAATTTTGCTTCTTCAGATAAATAACGTGGGGAAGACAGATCAGGGTCTCCCTTTAAGGTATTAAACAAATGTTGTAATCCATAAGTAGGAATACCCATTCAAGGGTGGAGCCAATTAATATGGCCAAGTAATTTTTGTAAATCATTTAGAGTAAAGGGCTCCTGAATATGGAAAGATATATTTTGTGGTCGTATGTTTCTCTGACTGATAAAAAACCAAGGTAATTATTCCAAGGCTCCTTTTTTTGAATTTTATCTGGAGCTACTTGTAAACCAGCATTATTAACTTGTTTGATTAAATGTAAATAAATTTGTGATAACAGTTCTGGATTGTCATGAGCAATAAGAATATCATCCATAAAATGATAAATAAGAGCAGTTGGAAATTTTTCACGAGTGGGTCAAATAGCTCAATCCACAAAGTCTTGACAAATAGTAGGGCTATTAAATCATTCTTTGAGGGAGAACTTTCCACTGATGTCTTTGAGCAGGCACTCCTGCGTTAATGCTAGGAAGGGAGAAGGCAGACTTTTTTTCTCTGTCTTCTGGGAGTAAAGATGTGGTAAAAAAGCAATCTTTTAGGTCTATGATAATTAGATGATAATTGTTAGGAACGAAGGCTGGATTAGAGAGCCCAGGCTATAGAGCCCCCATGGGAAGAATGTGGGCATTGATTTTTCTTAAATCATGTAATAATCTCCATTTTCCTGATTTTTTAGGAATGCAAAATATAGGAGTATTACAGGGACTATAGATGGCTCTAAATGTCCCATTTGTAACTGTTGTTTGACAAGTAAAGCAGCTTGATTTAATTTCTCCCCTTTAAGAGGTCACTGCTCCACCCAAACCAGAGGACCAGGGTCCATTGTAGTTTGAGTGATGCTAGTGTGGCCGTGTCCATCATGATAAATTTTGAAAGAGATGTCCCAATATAAAAAATCACATTGAGCAAGGAGGTCTCGGCCCCACAGAGTTGGAGGGAGATCTAGAACATAAGGCATAATGGAAACAGTTTTTCCCTCGGGGCCAGTATATAACAAAGGATTTTTACTTTGATAAAGGATTTTGAACCTGCCTAATCCAGTAAGTTCAACTGGTGAAGAAGTTGTTTTTCATAATGGATTCCAATCCTTTTTAGCAATTGTAGTAATATCAGCCCCCCAATATACCAATCCTGTAATTAACTTTTGTTCAACAGATAATATCAACAGTGGCTAGGCATTATCTAATCTTTGTATCCAAAGTGCATCAGGAGAAGCAAGAGGTTGAAGTTTAGGTTTTGTTTCAGGAAACAAAGAGGACAAGAGAACAAGTTGAGCTATTTGAGAACCTTTAGGAATTACATGATGTCCTGAACTAGTTATCATAACATGAATTGGTCCCAGGTTATTAGGTGGAATTAGTTCTGAAATAATTTGGGCACCATTTATAGAGTATTTTGGATTGCCCAGTATAATACCAGGGGCACTGAAAGGTAATGGACCTGAGAAATTTGTTGTCCCTAACTTTACTTGTCCTGCTTCATCTAAGATAACATGTTTTGTTAAGGTCAAATCAACAATTGTCTGATCATTTATTTGAAGTCTAGGGGAGGAAAATTGTCCTGGGGAGGAGTACAGACTTGCGCCTGAGCATTGAGAATTTGACTTACCTTGTTTATTGGGGCACAGGAGTGGGCACCTCCCTTATTCGTTTTCCAAAATAGGATTGCCTTCTATATCAAATTTAGATCTGCATTGACTTGACCAATGAAATCCTTTTTTACATTTAGGACATTTTTGTTTTGGTTTAATTTGTTCTATTTTTCCTTGTTTGCAATCCTTTTGAAAATGACCTTCCTTTCCACACTTAAAACATTTTTTAGTTTGGAGAGCTGCAGCAAGAACCTGAGCTTTATAGGTTTCAGTTCCCACATTTTGGCAGGCTCTAATCATATCAGCAAGAGTGGAACTTTTATTTTTCACTGGAAGAAGGACCTTTGGGCAATCTTCATTAGCATTGTCAAAGGCTAATTGTACTGAAAGTACCTGGACTGCCTGAGCATTGTCAATTTGTCTAGTTATGGCATCTTGAAGATGATTAATAAAATCTATAAAAGGCTCAGTGGGACCCTGTCTAATAGTAGTGAAAGATTTGGTGGATTTGGTGGGAGTATTTGTTTCAGGAATTTTGTTCCAAGCCTTTATGGCTGCACGAGTTGTTTGGTCAAGCACTTGTTGAAGAAGTAAAGCCTGTTCGTGAGGTGTTACAAAATCTCCTTCCCCAAGTAACATGTCCATACTAATTTGAACATGATTTTGTGAATTTTTGAGTGAAATAGCATGTAAGGCTTCTCTATATTCTTGTAGCCATACAGTATATTGAACAGTAGTTAAAACAGTTTTTCCAAGTGTTTTCCAATCCCAAGGGGTCATATTATACCCAGTAGTAATTAATTCTAAGTACCCCTTAGTAAAAGTACTGTGTAAGCCATTTTCTGTTATTCTCTTTTTAAATCTTTCAAAGGAAAAGGGAGGTTTTTATGTCTCAACTGAGACGCAGTTCTTACAATAGGAAAGACATGACAAGTATCAATTCCCATGTTACGTCCTTCTTTAAGACAATGCTCCATCAAGGGAGTAAATGAATTGTTTGCATCTAAAGGCAGAGGTGGGGGAAGAGAAGGAAGTGGTGAGGATTGTTTTACATCCTCTTTAATGACAAAAACACATTTTTGCTTTTTGTTAAGGTCCTGAATAGATTTTAAAGCAACTCAACATAAATTCCAAACTGTTACATGGGAATCCTTGACAGGACCTGTTGCACTTTTTAACCAGCAAGCAATTAGTTCCCAATCCTCAATATCAAGACTTCCTTCTTTAGGGTAGCAAGGGCAATATTGTCTAATAATCAATAATAGTTCAGTTAGTTGATGCTTAGTTACTTTATAACTGGCTGCCTTAAGGAGACATTGTAGTTGTGACCTATGTTGAACTTCCTTTTTAGACAGTGAGCTACCCATAGTCATAAGAATAGATAGACAATTGAAAGAGAAAGAAAGCAAAACCTCCGGGTAAAGATCTAGCTAGACACTGCCGCAGACATGCAATTGCTAATCTAATGCCACCTGTGCTTCCCTTACCAGGATGAGTAAATGCAAATGTCAGATGTTCTTCTCCTCTCCAAGGCTTGGCAGATCAGTCTCTGATCCATGGAGTTGAAAGTCCTCACACGGGGCACCACTTTGTTACACTTCTCACTGTGTAATGGGGATGCAAAAAAGGATTACTCAAAGCACTATGACTGTGATGAGAAGCCCGGAGGGGCTGTACCCAGTTTGCTCCTTCTGACAGAGGAGTTGACAGGGTATAGACCCTCTGGGCTTCTCATTGCATTCATGGTTCTTTGAGTAATACTTTTTTGTGTCTCTGTTACACAGAGAGAAGTGTAACACTTATCTGATCTTTATTATTTCCTTCCTTCTACTGACTTTTGGCTTAATTTGCTTTTCCTTTTTTAGTTACTTGGTATATAATGTTCAGTTGTTTATTTGAGACTTTCATTCTTTTTTAATGTGATCATCAATTGCTATAAAATTCCCTCTTAGAACTGCTTTTGCTGCATCCCATCAGTTTTGTATGTTGTATTTCCAATTGCATTTGTCTTACGATATTTTTTGATTTCCCTTTTAATTTATTCTTTGACCCACTGGTTGTTCAGAAGCATGTTGCTTAAATTCCATGTATTTTTTAGTTTTCCAGCATTTTTGTTATGTTATTGTTTTCTATTTTCATTCTAATATGGTCAGAAAAGATACGTGATATGATTTCAATTTTCTTGAATTTGTTATGACTAATTTTTTGGCCTAACATACAATATATACTGCAGAATGTTCCATGTGTGCTTGAGAAAAATGTGTACTCTGCTGTTGTAGGGAATGTTCTGTATGTCTGTTAGGTCCATTTGGTCTAAAGTGTTGTTCAAGTCCACTGCTTCCCAACTGATTCTCTGTCTAAATGATATATCCACTGTTGAAAGTTGAATATTGAAACTTCCTACTATTATTGTATTGCAGTCTGTCTCAACCTTTAAATGTATTATATATTTAAATTTTCATATATTCTCAAATAATTGACCCTTTTATCATTATATAATAATCTTTTTCTCTCTTTATCATTTTTGATTTAGTATCTATTCTGTCTTATATAAGTATAGTCACCCTACTGTCTTTTGGTTACCATTTGCCTAAACTGCCATTTTCCATCTCTTGTCCATAAGGCTAAAAGTGAATTTCTTGTAGGCAGCATATGATTTGATTTTTTAAAATTCTTTCAACAAGTCTGTGACTTTTGAT
>NW_007742984.1:15199-16519 GCF_000696425.1 Galeopterus variegatus
TTTTTTCTTTTTATTTTTTAGCACTTTGAATATGTCATGCATTTCCTCCTTGCTTACAAGGTTTCTGTTGAGAAGTCCACTGATAGCCTTATGGGAGATTCCTTATGTATAATGCATTTCTTCTCTCTTGCTACTTTCAGATTCTCTCTTGGTCTTTGATGTTTGACAACTTAATTATGATGTGTTTCAGAGTATTCTTTTTTAATTGATATTGTTTGGGATGCTTTGAATTTCCCTAATCAGTGTGCCCATATTCTTTCCAAGATTTGGAAAGTTGTCAGAAAATATTTCTTTAAATAAGTTTTCTACCACTTTCTATTTCTCTTCTCCTTCTGGTACTCTCATAACTTATATATTTGTACATTTGATTGTGCCCCATAGGTCCCTGGTGCTTTCTTTACTTTTTAAAAAGTTGTTCTATCTTTCTAATTGGCTAATTTTAAATGACTCACCTTCAAGTTTGCTAATTCTTTCTTCTGCATAATCAACTCAGTATTGAGTTTTAAAATTCTATAATTATATTCTTCAGCTCCAGATATCATTTTGGTTCTTCCTTATGGTTTCAATTTCATTATTTAACTTCTCATTTTGTTTATGTATTGTTTTCCTAATTTTGTCTAGTTGTCTGTCCATCCATATTTTCATGCATCTCACTGAGCTTTTACGAATGATTAACTTGAATTTTTTTTCAGGCAATTTGTATATCTACATTTTGGGGTGGGGGGTTAGCTATTGAAGCTTTATTAGTCTCCTTTAGTGGTGTCATGTTTGCCTGATTCTTTGTTATTTGTGAAGCCTTGAATTGGTATTCATGCATTTAAAGGAGCAACTCCTTTTTCATTATTTACAGAATGTTCTTGGCAAGTTAAAGTCATCTCTTATCAGTTCTCTGGGTTGATGGGATTTATCCTCTGAATTGTGGTTGAGTGGGCTTGAATCTGGGTCTCTTGGCTGATGGTGGGTGTGCAGTGGAGACCACAGATAACATGGACTCTGATGGGCATTAGTCCTATCTGGTCCCTGGGTGAACTAGACTATCTCCAGGCCTCTGGTCTGTGTGGCTGTGCTGGGATGAGAGCCCACTTTAGGGTTTGCAGACATTGGGCATGTTGCTATATATGCTGTGTAGCTTCCTGTGGGTCTCAGGGAAGGCTCCCACTGGATCATTGTATGGGACCCTGGGCTTGTCGTATTGCCCAGGTTCATTGCTGAGATTGGCTGAAACTGAGACCCAGGGTTATTTCAGGTCCATGGACAAAACTAAGATCTTCAGACTTGTCTCTGAGTTCATAGACAGATGTGTCTCCCAGTGATTTCCTG
>NW_007742984.1:19667-20106 GCF_000696425.1 Galeopterus variegatus
GGAGTCCTTTTAAAAAATAAGAGTTGTTGATATGGTATATCACATTCATTGATTTGCATATATTGAAATGTCCTTGTATCCCTGGGATGAATCCCACCAGATCATGGTGTATAATATTTTTGATGTGTTGCTATATTCTGTTCACTAGCATTTTGCTGAAAAATTTTGGGTTTAAGTTCATCAAGGATATTAGCCTGTAATTTTCTTTTTTTGTTGTGTCTTTGCCTGATTTTGGTATCAGGGTGAGCTGACTTCATGAAAACTGTAAGATCACCTCAATGAATGTAGAAATGCATTTGAAAAAATCCAAAATTCCTTCATGATAAAGACTGTCAACAAATTAGGGTAGAAGGAAGGTATCTCAACATAATAAAAGCCATATGCAACAAACCCACTGCCAATATCATACTGAATGGAGAAAAGCTGAAAGCTTTTCCTT
>NW_007742985.1:0-356 GCF_000696425.1 Galeopterus variegatus
ACAAAAAAGTAGAAAACTCACCTGAAGAGGTAAGTTCATAATTCAAACTCAGAATACCCCAATGAGTTATGGTGCTATGTAAGCCTTTCGTCCTCTAGTATGATGATTTATAGTCAGAAAGTTCAGAAAACAACAATAGCTACAATTAGTGGCTAAGAAATGTACAATAGATACAAACATAAATGAAGGCAACAAAATATAAACTGGGGGGATAGCAAAGTTAAGCTTCTATCAGGTGAAAATAGTCTATTACAATTACAAGTCTCCAAGGTAACCACAAAAAAAAAAAAAAAAGAAAAGAAAAAGAAAAAGAAATTACAGCAGATACACAAGGTTTCTTGAGAAAGACAAAGAAA
>NW_007742985.1:551-9107 GCF_000696425.1 Galeopterus variegatus
AGAAAACAAAGCCTAGCACCACAGAAAACTACCAATCCACAGAGGTAAATAATAAGAGAAAGAGAAAAAAACTAAGGATACAAAACAACCAGGAAACAATTAAGAAAATGGCAGGAATAACTTCTCACATATAAGTAATAACATTGAATGCAAATGGATTAAATTCTCCAATTAAAAGATATAGTGTGGATGAATGTATAAAGAATAAGACCCAACAATATTCTGCCTTCAAGATACTCACCTAACTATTAAAGAGAAACGTAGACTTAAAGTGAAGGGCTAGAAAAAGATATTCCATGCAAATGGAAACCAGAAGCAAGAGGGAGTGCCCAAACTTATAACATATGAAATAGACTTCTACTAAAAAACTGTAAAAACAGACCAAAAAAATTATATAATTTTTTAATTATATTAATTTTATATTTTAAAGGATCAATTTAGAAGAGAAGATAACAATTGTAAATATATATGCACCCAACACTGGAACACTCAGATATATAAAGCAGATATTATTAGAGCTTGTTGGGCTGAGATATAGACCTAAGAGGAGAGATAGACTACCATTCAATAATAGCAGTGGATTTTAACACCATGCTTCTGACAATGAATAGAGACCAAATGGACATTACAGGCACTTACAGAATATTCCATCGCATAGCTTCATAATAAACATTCTTCTTACCTGCACACAGAACATACTCCAGGAGAGATTATAGGTTAGGCCGCAAAACTAGTCTACACAAATTCAAAATGATAGATATCTTGTCAAGTTTGTTTTATGATCACAGTGCTATAAAACTGGAAATCAACAATAGAAAAACTTCTGAAACTCTACAAATACATGGAAAATAAACAATGTGTTCCTAAACAACCAATGAGTCAATGAAGAATTTAAAAAGGAAATTAAAAAATTCCCTGAGAGAAACAAGAATGGAAACACATCATACCACAACCTGTGAAACATGGTAAAAGCAGCTCTCGCAGGAAAGTTTAATGCAATAAATGCCTACATCACACAAAAGAAAGATTTCTAATAAACTACTTAACAATGTACCTCAAGGAGCCAGTAAAACAACAAACTGAACCTAAAATGGGCAGAAGTAAAGAAATAATAATGCTCAGAGCAGAAATAAAATAAATCGAAACAAAAAGAAATTAAAAAGATTGATGAAACGAAGAATTGACTTTTTGAAAAGATAAACAAAATTGACAAAACTGTAGATAGACTAACCAAGAAAAGAAGAGAGAAGACTCAAATAAATGAAATCAGGGGGCAAAAAAAGGAGACACTACAACTGATAATACAGAAATGCAAAGGGTCATCAGAAACTATTATAAACAAAAGAAACTTAAAAAATAATTAAAAGATTGGTGAAATGAAGAATTGACTTTTTGAAAAGATAAACAAAATTGACGAAACTGTAGATAGACTAACCAAGAAAAGAAGAGAGAAGACTCAAATAAATGAAATCAGGGGGGGAGAAAAAGGAGACACTACAACTGATAATACAGAAATGCAAAGGGTCATAAGAAACTATTATAAACAAAACATTCGAGAACATTGGAAAAATAGATAAATTTCTGGACACATATAATCTACCAAGATTAAATTATGAAGAAATAGAAAATCTGAACAGACTAATAACAAGTAAGGAAATTGAATTAGTAACACAAAGTCTTCCATCAAAGAAAACCCCAGGACCTGGTGGCTGCACTGCTGAATTCTGTCAGATGTTTAAAGGAGAACTAGTACCAATTATCCTCAAATTATTCCAGAAAATCTAAGAGGAGGGAATACTTCCCAATTCTTTTTGTGAGGCCAACATTACTCTGATTCCAAAATTGAACTAGGATGCAACAACAACAAAAAAAGAAAGTTACAGGCCAATATCTCTGATGAACATAGATGCAAACATTTTCAACAAGACTCTAGCAATTAAAATTCAACAGCACATTAATAAGATTACTCACTATGAACAAGTGGGATTTATCCCAGGGATGCAAGCATAGTTTGACAATGATCGGTAAATGTGATACACTGCATTAACAGAAAGAAAGACAAAAAACCATATAATTGTTCTACAAAGTTGTGGTAACAAAGACTGTAAGGTACTGGCATAAAAACAGACACATGGAACAATGAAATAGAATAGAGAGCCCAGAAATAAATTCACACACCTCCAGCCAACTGATCTTTGACAAAGGTGCCAAGAATACATACTGGGGTAAAGACGGTCTCTTCAATCCACGGCGCTGGGAAAACTGGATATCCACATGCAGAAGAATGAGACTAGACCGCTACCTCTCACTATATAGAAAAGTCAACTCAAAATTGACTAAAAATTTAAATGTAAAACCCAAAACTATGTAACAAACAGAAGAAAACATAGAGGAAGCAATTCGCAATATGAGGCTGGGCAAGAATTTAAAAAAATAATACTAGGTATACTTTAAAAGCATGAACAATTATAGCAAAAATAGAAAAGTGCGATTACATCAAACTAAAAAGATTTGATTATGAAAAAAAAAAAACTATTAACAGAGTGAATGGACAACCTACAGAATGGGAGAAAATATTTGTAAGCTACACACCTGACAAGAAGCTAATATCAAGAATAGGTAAGGACCTCAACAGCAAAAACCAAATAACCCAACTGGGAAATGGGCAAAGGATCTTAACAGACATTTCTCAAGATATGACATACTAATGGCAAACAGGCATAAGAAGAAATGCTCGACGTCATCAATCATCAGAGAAATGCAAATGAGAACAGCAATGTGATACCACCTCACCCCAGTTAGAATGCCCATTAACAAAAAGACAGAAGAAAACAAGTGTTGGTGAGGATGCAGAGAAAAGGGAACACTGGCACACTGTTGGCAGGGATGTAAAGTAGTGCAGCCATTATGGAAAACATTATGGAGGTTTCTCAAAAAATTGAAAATCAAAGTACTATTTGATCCAGCAATTCAACTACTGGATATATACCCAAAGGAAGTGAAGTCAATATGTCAAAGAGATATCTGCACTCCCACATTTACTGCAGTATTATTTACAATAGCCAAGATATGGCATGAACCTAATTATCCTACAGTGAGTGAAAGGATTTTTAAAAAGTGGTATAGATACAATGAAATACTATTCAACCATTAAAAAAAGGAATGAATTCTTGACATTTTTGGCAACATAGATGGGCTTGGAAGTCATCATATTAAGTGAAGTAAGCCAGGCACACAAAGAAAAATGCCACATAATCTCATTCATGTGAAATCTAAAATAGTAATAAAAATAAAAAGTTGATATTATAGAGGTAGAGTGTAGAATAATGGTCAGGTGGGACTATGGAGGGGAGGAGAAAAGGGCAAACAGGGAAAGGTTGGCCAATGGGTACAAAATTATAATTAGATAGGAAGAATAAGTTCTGGTGTTCTGTTGTACAGTAGGGGGACTATGGTTAACAGTTAAGTTTTGTATATTACGTTATAGCTAAAAGAGAGAACTCTGAATGTTCTGGCCACTAGGAAATGATAAATGCATGAGGTGGTGGTTACACTAACCACCCTGACTCCGTAATTCTACAACATACAAATGTATCAAAACATAACATTGTACGCCATAAATATGTACGTTTACAATGTGTCAATTAAAGTGAATTTAAAAAGTTTTTGAAAAGAATGATAAAAGAATATTTCAGCAAATTTGTTAATTATACTCCTAGAGCAATAAATTAACATGACCTTTATTTTTCTTGCCTATTTTTCCTAAATTAATGATTGAAAAGCTCAGCCATGACTAAAAGGAAATAGAAAAAGGAAATAGAGAAATGATACACTGTAAAAAGGGTGAAGTAAGCTTGGGCAAAACATTAAAAGTTTTAGATGGAAATATGTGAAGCTGATTAGACATCTAGAGAAGTACTAAGTAGGGTATATAGTTTAAAGTTAAAAGTAAAACTAAGGTATGAAAATATTGTTGAGAACCACTGAATGAATGTCATTTAAAGCCTATCATTTCATTCACTGATAAAAAGAAAATTGCTTAGCTAGTGCTTACCACTTAGGGTAGAAAGATATTCCATTTTTCAAAGATTAGGGTGTCCCAATATTTTTCTTAAAAGATGAATAGCAATAAACTCTGGACTCCTAAAGAGCTTGACTCGTGTTTTACTCACTTTTGCATAATCAATGCCTCAGGTAGTACCTGGCCCAAACAAACCAAAGAAGCAGATACTAAGTAAGCATTGAGCCAAATAAAATCAAAGTGGCTACCTTAAAAATACATAGCACTCATTTACTCACATATATATTTTTTTCTGATGCCATAGTTACAAATTTATTTTATTTTTAATCATCATCAGAATTACTGTGATCTTTATCAAACTTTTTCATATCTTCTTTCATCTCATTTTCTGTTCCACTCTTTATTGTAGTCTTTTGGTTTAGTTGATTAGTATTGACCTTTCACAAAGTGAATTAATATTTTTTCTCACTTAGGCACTGTTAATTCTCTCTAAATTATTGACTTATTTATACAGTCAAAACTTTCCAGCTATATTCCAAAAATATAAAAATGTGAAGATTCTCAATTTATTTTATTTTATTTTATTTTTTATATATCATTATACAATTTTCATGGCCCTATACCAATGCCTCTTTCCATTTTCCATAATGGCTGCACCATTTTACAGTCCCACCAACAGTGTAGGACAGTTCCCCTTTCTCTACATCCTCACCAGCATTTGTTGTCTCAGTCTTTTTGATAAAAGACAGCCTAACTGGAGTGAGATGATATCTCAGTGTTGAGCATTTTTTCACGTGTCTGTTAGCCATTCCTATATCTTTCACTGAGAAATGCCTATTCAGCCCCCTTGCCCATTTTTTAACAGGTTAGTTTTTTTTTTTTTTTTTTTTTTTTTTTACTGTTAAGTTGGTTGAGTTCCTTGTGTACTCTGGATATTAATCCTTTATTGGATGCATATTTTGCAAATATTTCCTTCCAGTCTGTTGGTTGTCTTTTTACTCTGTCAATTGTTACTTTTGCAGTACAAAAGCTTTTTAGTTTGATATAATCCCATTTGTTTATTTTTCCTTTGGTTGCCTGTGCTTTTGGGGTTGTATTCAAAAAGTCTATGCCTAGTCCTTCTTCCTGAAGTGTTTCCCCTATGTTTTCTTTAAGGAGTTCTATAGTTTCAGGATGCATATTTAATTCTTTAATCCATTTAGAGTTGATTTTGGTATATGGTGAAAGGTACTGGTCTAGTTTCATTCTTCTACATATGGATGCCAAATTTTTCCAGCCCCATTTATTGAAGAGGTAGTCTTTTCCCTAGGGTATGTTCTTGGTGCCTTTGCTGAAGGTGGCTGTGATTATATGATCTGATTTCTGGGTTCTCTATTCTGTTCCATTGGTCCATTTGTCATTTTTATGCATTTACCATGCTGTTTTGATTACTATAGATTTGTAGTATAATTTGAAGTCAGATAGTGTTATGCCTCTGGCTTTATTTTTTTGCTCAGGATTACTTTGGCTATTCAGAGTCTTTCGTTGTTCCATATGAATGCTGACTGTTCTTTCCATCTCTGTTAAGAATGTCATTGGTATTTTCATGGGGATTGCATTGAATCTGTAGATCACTTTGTGTAGTATGGACATTTTCACAATGTCAATTCTTCCAATCCAAGAGCATGGAAATATCTTTCCATTTTCTTGTGTCCTCTTTAATTTCTCTTAACAGTGACTTGTAGTACTTGTCTAGTGATCTTTCACATCTTTGTTAACTTTGGATCTGCCCTCCAATCAGCATAGGACCACTTAGTGGAGACTGATCAGGATTATAGAACTGCAGGAAGTGCAGTTTGCTGAAAAGACTCAGGCCCAGACCAGAGTTTCCACACAACCCAGGTGTACCAGACCTCACAAGTCCTGAAAGTGCTTACAAGGTCAACAATTAAAACTGCTGCACAAAAAGCCTTCCCCAGAGAATCAACCACAAAGCAGCAATTTAGCTCAATCGCAGGGCTCAAGTGCTGGTTCTCACAGGAAGTTCCCCCATTTTAGAAGTAAGCAAACAAATTAGTTCCAGTGCAGAGTTTAAGTGGTGGGGGTGGCTGATAATCCAACACAGAACTGAAAGAAAAAACAAAAAGTCCACAGATCAGCAACAAAGTTCTGATATTGACCAGTAAAGGTCTAACACCACCAAAGAACACCTATAAAACTGAGAAGATCTGGAAGCCCCTTGGACTTCCAAGCTGGTGCAAAGGAGGATTGAGGCCCTCAGCCACAACCCCCTAGTGTCTGCATCCAGACCAGTGATGACCAACTGGTTTTTGGAAGCCTTCTGAGCTCTCCTGACAGAATGAGAGGGGTGCCATGGTCCTTGACTACACATCTTCTCTCCTTCTTCCTCCTCTACCCTATCCCTCTCCCTTTTCCCCAATTCCCCTCCCCCACCCCCAACTGCTCCCCTACATCTTAGAATGTAAAAAAAATAATAATAGTAATAAATAAATAAATTAATTAAAAAGGCTAACTAAATTTGGGCAACTGATAGTATGTTTCATTTCTCTGAGAAACAACTCAAGAAGAATGTAGGAGTACTTCTGGGAAAGATGGTGACATGATCTGAAATAGTTGACTGTTGTCCATTTCCAGAGTTCTTAATGTCAAGAGAATATGCAAAATGAAAAACAATAAAAAAACTTTGCAATGTTTTGCAACTATAGCCTTCTTCTTGTGAAAAAGTGGTACATTCAGTCATGAGGAGATAGAGTTTCTTACAAATTCATTTGTACAGACAACGAAAAAAGGTAAGGATTGGAAACAAGGGCTGATTTAGAATCTGTCAGGAGACATACCTTTTAGTCACCTTGCTTCTGAAGTGTAGAAGTTCACCAAAAATAATGGAAAGACCAAAGACTGTGTGTACATGCACACACACACGCACACACGTGCACATCCACACATGCAAAGGAAATTTTGTCGGGGTGTCTTATGGGATAGGATAGTCACATAACTAAGATCTGGACATGGAGATGTTTCTCATATCAGTAGGACAGAGAATTGGACCTACTTTGGATCCAAGCCCTGCCATCACCATCCCTTGCCCTCACATGGCTAAGTCTCTGGTTGGTAACCTACCACAGGGTTTTGTGGTTTGCTATACATGTATACACACATGTATAAAATTTATATTTTCTCTCTCTATATATTTTAAACTCATACATACCTACTGATGTACAAATGCACCCACGTGCACGGAGACATACACAACAATGGAGAATAATATGCCTAAAATTAATGAATATAAACAATTTGATCTTTGCCTCAGATGCTATTTTTAAAACATAGACAAAATATACATATCGAAAATACTTCTTACAACCCTGTTGCTGTTTAATCCTTGTCAGAGACAACTAAACTGCTAAAATAAATTTGGCATGAATATATTCTTTGGTGTTTTTGTTTTAGAATGTCACTCAGAATCTAGTTCCCAGAATGTATCATTGTTCAATCGCATTTTACATTTTTTCATGATGTGAATATTTAGCTGTATATCTAGGTCAATATTACTTCTGAGATTATAGGCTATGAATATTCCTTGTTTTATTTACCCATTTCACTATAAACGGGTAGCTTGGGATCGTGTTTTCTTTATTTTTCTTCCTTTTTTAAAAAATACATTAAAAGTCCTCACATGATCTGACCCACTGATACTTCTTTGATCATATTGGCTAAAATTCTCCCACTTGCTCATTTTGCTCCAGCTACAATGGCCTCCATGAAATTGATCAAAAATATGGTAAGAGACTATTGTCTTAAGCCATCAAATTACAGGGTAGCTTGTTATTCATTCATAAATAACCAAACAATATGCTCTTTCAAAATTTTTAAATCTTTGTTTGCAACAGAACCTTAGACTTAGTTGCTATGATGAATGGCCTCTACTAATCTACTATTGCTAGTGTATAAAAATACTATCAATTTTTTTAATGTTAGTCTTCTATCAGGTAAATTTGCTTAATTCTCTTTATTTCAAATAGTTTGGGGCCGGCCCGGTGGCGCACTGGATAGTGCGCCGCTTGGGAAGCGCGGTGGCGCTNCTCGCTGTGTTAGTGTAATACATTTGTTAAAATTGACCAACTAATATTGATATATTATTAAGTGTATTTTATAATTTACATGAAGGTTCACTCTTTGTGTTGTACTGTCCTATGGCTTTTGACAAATTCATAATGTCATGTAGCCAACATTATAATAACATACAGAATTAGGCTGGCTGGTTAGCTCAGTTGCTTAGAGCGCAGTCTTGTAACACCAAGGTCAAGGTTCAGTTCCCCATACTGGCCAGTGCCAAAAAAAAAAAAAAAAAAAAAAAAAAAATTTAGAATAGTTTCACTGCCCCGAAAATCCTTTGTTTTCCACTTATTCATTCCTCTCTTCCTCCCCTAGAACCCTTGGCAAACACTGATCTTTTGGAATCATATGGTATATCTAGTCTTTTCAGACTAACTTCCTTCTCTTAGTTATATACATTTAAAGTTTCTTCATGTCTT
>NW_007742985.1:10170-11117 GCF_000696425.1 Galeopterus variegatus
TTTTTTTTTTTTTTTTTTTTGTATGATGTCTAAACTTCCTTTAATACCATTCAGAGCATTTTTTTTTTTCATTTTAGATGTGGTATCTTTCATTTTGTAAGTTTATTTTGGGACGTTTTATTCCTTTGTGTTTGTAATTAACATGTGTAATATTTCCTCTACCCACTTAAACATTTAGAATAAAGTTGCAATAATGGTTTTAATCTTCTTGTCTACTAATTCTATCCTGTCTATTATTTTTTCTATTCATTGTGGGCTATATTTTCTCACTTAGGTGTCTTCCTGTAAATTTTTGTTGAATGCCAAGAGTTATAAATTTTGACTTGCTATGTTCTGGAGTTGTTGTATTCCTATAAATATTCTTGAGCTTTATTCTGGAACATAGTCAAGTTAGGTGTAAAGAGCTTACTTTTGGGAGATCTTGCTTTTAAGCTTTGTTAGGTAAGACCAGACCTGGTTTAGTCTAGGGTTAATCTTTCCCTATTATTAAATTGAGGCCTTTCTTACTATTGTAATTGACTCTCTCTGAATTATGAAATTTTCTACACTGGAGGCAGTTGGAAGCAGGCATTTTACCCATCCCTCTGTGTTTCAAGCATTATACCATTAATATTTCTTTTGAGTGATTCTGTGTCTGACCTCAGGCACTTTCTTCACACACACATGCTGAACAATACTCAACTGAACACTCAAGGGAGAACTTCCGGATGTCATAAGGCTCACTTCATTTGATTCCTGGCCCAGGGATCACAATCATTCCTTGCCTGATGTTCAGTGTCACAAGTGGTAGTATTTTATATTTTTTAAATGCAGTTTTTTTTTTTGTTATTTTATTCAGGGGTATAAATCTAACCCCTGTTTCTTCATCTTGCTCAGAAATGAATACACACACACACACACACAGATATTGGTTTTTAAAATAACAATTTCCTATTCTCTGTGAATAT
>NW_007742985.1:11616-20106 GCF_000696425.1 Galeopterus variegatus
ACACACACACACACACAGATATTGGTTTTTAAAATAACAATTTCCTATTCTCTGTGAATATTTTTAAGCTCGTCTTTTAAATGTCTTATATAGTAAATTTTTCATTTTTATATATATTAAATTTTAATATATAGCATATATTTTAGTATTGATGCCTTTTTGTGTGTTTCTGCTGTCTCTTCTTTCTGACAGAATTAAAAGATAATACAAACAAATTCATAGAATTAAAAGATACTACAAACCTTCCATAAACTTTTTGAATTGCACATGAGTATCTCTCTCTATATATAAATATCCTATTGGTTCTATTTCTTTGGAGAACCCTGCCTAACCCTACCTACAACTTCTTGGGCATCACAACTTCAGATTGTTGGTGTTCTGAAAGGGCACACTTCTGTGAATTTCAGGAAGTCCAAAAGCGTTCAGCAATTTGATTGGAAGCACTTAATTGACTGAGCCTTTTCCTTTATTTCCCTGATTGCAGTAAAACATTGGGTTGGCAGCTTTTATATTGTTCATACTTCATTTTAGGCAAGGCAGGGGACTCCCAATCCCTGCCCTTTCATTAAGTATATGCTGTAGTTTCTTCAGAAATGGAGACAGAATAGGAAAGCATTTGGTATTATCAATGCATCAATTGGGAAACACTTAATGCTGATGTCTTCTGCTGGTAAATGAATAAAACTGTAAATATTGTGTCTTTTCTTATTTATTAAAAAACTGCTTCTTAGGGAAATTATTTTTAGAATGCATTGATATGAACAGACTATTTTGTATATTAAGATGTTATAGAGAAAGTTGTGTTTTTGCCTAGAGTATACTTAAACATTTTTCTAAAATGTAATGCTGTTTGTTTTCTTTTCTTTTTTTGGCATTTGCTGTCCTTTGCTCACCATTTAAGCAATAATGCCTATTGATGTATTCTTAGTATTATGAACTCACTTTGTTTGTTCCTGAGACAAAACCGTGACATTCAAATAATATACTTTCTACTCTAAGAGCCAATGTATTAAGCTAGTGAAGGATGGCAAGGCTTAGAGTAATTGCACATCATATGTACCAGTCAGAAGGTAAAATACCAAGTGGGCTTTCTTGTTTCTCTCCTACATCAAAATTCATAGATCAGAGGAGTTTGGTTAGTTAGGAATAGGGGGCCTGCATAGCTTTCAACCCTTCCTTTCATTTCTGTGAGTATTCTCCTGTTTCACATTTTCTCTTTCTTTACAAGGCAGTTGCACATCTGATACATTTATAGTATAATCTGACTTAAACTCTTCTCTTCAAGAAATAAATTTTGGACTTCAAGAAGTAGGTTCCATGAGAAAGTTAGCCTACTTATTTATAATCTAAACCAGAAATGTTCGACTGAGTTCAGAAGGAATGAATAATTCCTCAATTATATTATGTTATAATTTCATTCCTAAAATTATTTGGTTTTGGTTTTGGTAAGTCTCTGCTTCAAAAATGCGGACATATTTATTTGAATTCTACAAATCTTGGATTTCACTCTCAAACCCCAATTTACGTGGCCTTGATTAGTGTAGAAATAAGTTATTTAGGTGTGAACAGAACCAAGCTCATTTTATTTGAAACATTCATGTTATCTTATAACATCCATCTAAATTAGGTATTTTCTGTTGATAAGAAAAAAGGAGAAGGAAGAGTAATTGTTAGATGAAAAACATAGTATCTTTTTTCCCATCTTATGTCCTTGGGAGAATATAAAACTAAATCACTTCCATCTCCACTACATAAATGTAGAAAGTTTCATAGTTAAAGAAATTATACTTAACTCCCGTTATTGGTAAATAATTATTAAATGAGTTTTCACAAAGAAATAGTGTTAACGGAATGTGAGATACTTAAGACATATTAACACTGAGTATGAGAAGTATGCATTATTAAAAAGGGCATTTGAAAACCTGTAAGGTTTTTTGAAAAATTAAATACCATGGTTGAAATCGTAAAGCATCTAATATTAACATTTTAGAATTTAGGAAAATGGAGTTGTAATTTATTGAATAATTAAGTATAGTTTAATATGATTTAATTCAAAATGATAATAGAAACAGACACATAGTACTTATTATGTTCCAGGTAGCAATTTAAGTGCTTTATATTTATAAATCATTAATATTTCATTACAACCCCATAATGGAGGGGCTGTTTTTATCTTCATTTTACAGAGGGAGCTGAGACACAGAGCTTTCACACTTTGCTCAGGAGGAATCAGGCATGGCCCCCATACCTGGTGACGTAAGCTGTGTACCACACACCTCCAGAGCCACTGTTCACACAGATACGATGAGCACAAGAGTCAGCATCCGTACTGCTAACCAGTACACTCTGCTGCCTCTTGTAAATGGCTTGTCAGTAACTGGAAATCAATTCAGTCACTACTCATGATATACTCCATTCAGAAATACTATGACTTTATTTGATACCTCAAATTTTTCCTAGTATTTCAACAAATAACTCCACTCCTTATGTGCCTGACACTATGTAGTCACAGTTATTCTGTGGTATGTACAGGACACAACTACAAATCAGGGAGCTGATTTTTATGCCATAGAATTTCTTCATATTGCCAACTTGTACACATTTTCAGGTATAGCTTAGAGTATCAGATATTATTTAAAATAGTTTTCATGGAAATGTGTTTTTTATGTTCCACATACAATACATGAGACATTTATCTTTTGTTATTTAAAAAAATTATAATTACTTTTGAACTTAATAAAGGCTTCACACAGAAAGGAGAAGGCCCACCTCTGAAATTCAATTATCCTCTTATGTACCTAGACACTGTGTTCTTTGGGTAGAAGAGTTTGATTAAAGTATAACTAAGCTTTTCTCTTCAAATTAAAGTGGCTAATATTCTATGACTATTCATTCTAGCCAGCATCTTTATTAATTATTAAATCATGCACCTCTATTAATTCACTTTCTGAACTGCTTATTAAAGTGGTCCCTACTAGTTCCTGCTCTTGTTCTCACCTACACATTGAGTTCCAGAATCATATCTCCTGTCTAGGGCAAGCATCTTACAACAGGTCTGTTTGAATTAAACCTCTGGTATATTTCTAGTCCTCTTGGTTTGAATAACTTTTGCACCTTTCTTGATTTTCGAGACCCAAGGTGTGGGAAACAACAAGAGCTATGGCTTATTATCTGTGTAGTTTTATTTCTAAATTTCTTACTCCTCATTATTAAGAAGGAACCCCATTTCCTTCATCGAGTTTCTGTGAGAATTGATTGATATAACATGCTTAAAATATGCAGTGAAAATGAGAAAGTGCTGTATTGGTTGCCTTTTATTGTATGCATACCTCAATAAAACGTATTTCAAAACATATTTGTAACTATTCTTATTTAAAAGGTTACTCATAGTTGTTCTTTGCAGAAAATTCAGAAAATACAAAAAGGTAAAGAGAATGTGTGAGAGAAACAACCTATCTTTCAGAATAAACACAAAAATGCAACCTGATAGTATAAAAATAGTGAGCCCGGGAGTAAACTTTGCCTTTCCTTTAATCTTCACCCCCCACCTGTTGGCTTCTGAATTGTGTTAAATTTCAACTTTAATTTCCTAGGGTCAGAGGCTCCTAATGATGTCTTACAGGTGTTTTGCCTTAGGCAAATAAAGGGAAGACCTACTTTCTGAGCTTAATCTGAGTTTCACTCCCTCACTTGTAAACTATAAGTAATGAGACCCAGTTTAGAGTCCCTGTT
This sequence comes from Galeopterus variegatus, assembly GCF_000696425.1. NCBI lineage: Eukaryota > Metazoa > Chordata > Mammalia > Dermoptera > Cynocephalidae > Galeopterus > Galeopterus variegatus. The sequence goes on from NW_007742985.1 coordinate 15,349, forward strand.
CTGTTTCCTGAAATTCCAGTCTGCGTCTAGACTTGCTTGTGTCCTGCTATGCCCTATTTTAATTTCTGTTTTTGTATCTTGTCTCTTGGCGTTGGTTCTTGAGCTTGGTCCATGCTTTGCTCCCCTTAGTGTCCAACGCTAGATCTCCCCATTTGTTGCGAAAACGACACTGAAAGTCTTCTCCTGACCTGTGGATGATTCCTGGTTCCATTTTTACTCTGGGAGTATAGTTTGGGTCCAAACACCAGATTCCTTTTATCCCTGGGGAATTGAACTGTTGATGTAGACTTTCAACACTGTTTTCTGCCTTCAGATATCTCTTTACTTTACTTCCATCACTGACCTCCAATTATTAGAGTCAGGGGACTTTTAGAAGTAATCCTTCAGATCCTTTTAGTTTCTTGGTGTCTTGGACGGCAGCTCCGAAATGATTCAATGACACCATTTCTGAGTACCTTAATTTACCATCGCTTTTACACCTCTAACTGCTTACTCTAATTTCACTGACAACTCTGTGGCTTTATTCATGGAAAGAAAGCAAACCCTCTGCAGAGGAGTCTTCCTGATGTTTGACCTCATTTTGTATTCTTTCTCACCCCCAGCTTAAGATAACATCTCAGCAGGCATCTCACACTACTTTTTGGATACTTTACAACTAATTGAAAGCAAAATAGCTTGAGTTAAATGTACTCATTAAAGTCTGATCCCCAATCACCTCAGATTGTAGTAAATAGTTAATTTAAATAGAAATAGTCATCTTTTTATTAAAAAACAACTGTGCATTAGGTTTTGTAATCACAGCTTCAAGATCAGACCAAATTTTTACCTCCAAAAGGTTGATATTTAAAACTAGCTATATTCTTTTACAATACTTTAATGTTTTGAGTCTATATGGATAGAGCAGCTTTTAAACATTAATTCATTACAGATTTTCAGTGGTACTGTAAGAGACCATAAGAAATGTGAGCAATCCATATTGTGTCTATTCATATTTGAGGTGTGTGGTGGAAGTAGTACCATGTATTTATATCCAGGGCTGTGTTTCAGTTGAGAAGACTTAGTTTCCTTCTCTGTTAAAAGAAGAAAGACAGAAAAAAAAAAAAAAAAAAAGCCCACAAAGAATTTTACCTCATTCTGTCAAATATTATTTTCTGCTCTAATAATGTACTATTAATATGTGTGATAACATCTGGAGGCACAAAGTCTTATAAAAGTGCCATCCATTTTTATTATATTTGTTATGCAATATTTGATCTTGGTATTAGATTGAATGGGAATAGTTTTATCTATAGTACAAAATGTTAACACAGAGTAAAAATTCACACAAGTAATTAAAAAGAAAATTGAAAACAAATAATTTGAAACAAAATTGAAAATAGGTAGAACTTTGGACTCAGCATTGCGAAAGCTAGGAATTTACTATATATAAAACTTACATGCATAGATGTATATCAATGCATGTGGATGCTTACTGAATTAATTTTATAATAGCAAAGTTAGAAACAAAACATTCATCTTTAGGGGTTGGATAAATGATTGTAATATAGCTATATGTTAGGGGTTGGATAAATGATTGTATATAGCCTTATAACAATATTATTATTAATAATAGATAGATAGGTCCATAGATAGATAGATGACTAGATAGGTAGAGTCAGTCACAAACATGTACAGGGAAATTTGAGTATAACATGAAACTGTTAACAGTAACCTCTGGAAAATGGAAATATGGGAGGTGTTTTTCTTTTATTGTTTTTAATTGCTTGTTTGTTAAAAATTTTTACCATGTAGAAGTTTACCTTTTATAATAAAGTATTAAATCAAAAAACAATTAAAAATAAAATGCCTCTCTCAAACATCTACATTATGTGGTATTTAGTCATTGACAAACACCTTAGAAATGTCCAGGAGAGAAGTTCATACTCTGGAGCTTGGTGCATTGGACCCATGACTGGGCCTCAGTGGTCTCTCTTGCTCTGCTCCTGCCAAATCCCCATCTGAAACCTGCTTTCCAGCCTGATAGAGTTTAGATGTTTTGTCAACCCAAAAACTCATGTGGAAATCAGATCCCCAATGTGGCAGTGTTGGGAGCTGTTTGAGTCATAGGGGAGGATCCCTCATGAATGGATATTAATGCTTTCCCTGGGGGGTGGAGGTAGTGAGTTCTAGCTCTTTTAGTTCCCCTGAGAAAAGCAGCTTGAGGCCCGTGCCAGATGCAGCTGTCCCAGAATCATAAGCCAAATAAACCTCTGCTCATTATAAATTACCCCATCCTGGGTGTTCTGTTACAGCAACACAAAACAGACTAATACATAGGCATCCAAAATATATTAACTTTGGAAACAAATCATGCAGTCGTTTGCCTTTTTGCCTTTGCTCTTCTGGTATATATCTCAGAAATTCCTTTTCCTTGTCTACACTTGCATAACTACTAATAGTCATTCAAGATTGTGCCTCAATTTCAAAATATCAGGGAAGAATTTATCAAGTCTGTTCCAGAATCCTGAATTGGACACCCTGATTCATAGTCCCATAGTACTTTGGCATACAACTATCACAGCCTTTCATGTGTACTACCATTACCTACATAATTATTTTTGTACTATAACTATGATTTTGCAAGAAGACATTATAATCTTTCAATTTCGTATCCCAGTACCAATCTCAATGAGTAGTTTTTGGATGATTGAATTAAAATCTATAAATAGCTTGATTTTGTATTTAGTTTGTTTACCAGATACAAAAGAACATAAGATAATCTTGATTATGAAATGAATTATTCTGTCAGATCCACACTTTTGAAAGATCTTGTTAATAAAAATGTACCTGAGGATTGCTGACAAGATCATGAAGTAACACAGATTAAAGAATTTGGATTATGTGGACTCTAAAAAAGTCAAAAGCATAGATAGAAATAGAGAGTAGAAAGGTCGTTACCACAGGTTGGGGGGTGGCATGGGGAAAAGGAGAATGGAGAAGGGGAAACATTGGTCAAAGTTGTGGGGGAGTGAGGAAGGACAGTGGGGAAAGAGAGAAGTTGGTCAAAGGGTACAAAGTTCATTAGAGAGGAGGAATAGATTCTGATGATCTATTGCATAGCATGGTGACTACAGTTAATAATAACATGTTGTAAATTTCAAAATAGCTATAAGAGTAAATTTTAAACATTCTCATCACAAAAATATGATAAGTATTTGAAATAATGAAAATGTTAATCAGCCTAATTATTTATTCTATAATGTATACATGTATTGAAATATATTGTATCCCTCCCTCTGGGGCCTAAGACTGAGCCCCAGTACCATATCACTAGACATCAGGGAAATGCAAATTAAAACAACATTGAGATGTTACCTCATCCCAGCTAGACTGGCTATCATCAAAAAGACAGAGAATAACAAAGGCGGGCGAGGGTGTGGGGAGAAGGGAATGCTCCTGCACTGTTGGTGGGACTGTAAATTAGTACAACCACTATGGAAAACAGTGTGGCAGTTTCTCAAACAACTATAGATTGATCTTCCATACAATCCAACAATCCCACTTCTGGGTATATCCCCAGAGGAATGGAAATCATGATATCGAAGAGATGCCTGCACTCTCATGTTCATTGCAGCTCTGTTTACAATAGCCAAGACATGGAACCAACCTCTAAATGTCCATCAGTGGACAATTGGATAAGGAAAATGTGGTATATATATATACCATAGAATACCACTCTGCCATAAAAAAGAATGAAATTCTCCCATTTGCAACAACATGGATGAGCTTGGAGAAACATATATTGAGTGAAATAAGCAAAGGACAGAGGGATAAATACCACATGAGCTCACTCAAGTGGGAGCTAAGAGAGAAAGAAGGAAGGAAAGAAAGACCACAGTGGTGTGTTGGACTTGCAGGAGAGAGCATACCTAGGGATACAAAGTGGAGTGGGTGAAAGGGGGATGGGGAGGGAGGTCAGGGATAATTGGATGGTGGACACGGAGTATAATTGCAATTTGTAATAATGGGCATGCTGCCAGTACAGATCTGGTCATCACATCTTGGGCACAAGTGGTGACAATCAGCTTTGTATCTCATGAATATTCATAACCAATAAAAAAAATGACTACACATAAAAAAAGAAAGAAATATATTGTACTTCATAAATACATACAATTATTTTTGCCAACTAAAAATAAAATAGAACTTAAAAAAATTAACGTAATATTTATTTTGTTGATTTATATCAGCTTCTGTGACATGGAAATAAAAATTACTTTTCAGGATTCTTGTGTGGATGAAATAAGGTGTTGAATACAGAAGCTCTATGTAAATTATTAGGATAAGATGTTATAGGATTTAATAATAATAATGTAAATTAAAAATAACTTGGTTATTTCTTAAGGTGATTTTGATAAAAGGTAAAAAATATCTATTATTTAATGTAGGCCTTGTTCCTTTTGGCCTGAATTCTATATTTGACACTTTTTTTTTTTTTTCATTTTTAAAACTTAATTCTATAAAGTGATGTTATTCTAGCACCAGATACCAAAACAGAATTGTATAGGAAATTGGTGATAATTGTTAAAAAAATTAAGGTTAATTACTACACTCCTTAGTTTTAGCACAATGTTGAAAGCGCTGACAAAACAAATTAGGAGGTTTTCTCATCACCACAGCAACAGTTTTCAACTTTGTTTTGCTTTTCTGAAAATATTACCAGTCAAGCACAGTTAATTTAACTTGAACAGAGTGAAAAATTGGTTTTAGTTTTTGGTG
>NW_007742986.1:0-1803 GCF_000696425.1 Galeopterus variegatus
GATATTTGAGCTCGTATCTTAGTGGTATTAGCAACCCTGTACTCAGAAGCCTATAGAACACAGCATTATCTCTTTCATGAATTAAAAATGTGGCAGTCAATAAAAATTAGGTAGGATGTTGATACACAAGGCAAGTTCAATCTAATAGGAAACTTGCCTAGTTGGTAAAGCTAATCCGTTTGCTGGTGCTCTCACGCTCTCCTGCCTTTTCCACCTCAGCTCTGCATACCACTTCTCANCTTCCCTAGAGGAGCTGGGGGCCTGGCAGCAGCTGGAGGGGCTGCGGTGGCCTCGCCCTCCGGCCCGGACACTGTTGGCTCCGGTAAAGCCCAGCGCTCCGGTCCCCGCAGACATGCTGCTGGCACGGGCGTGGGACGCTACGTAACCCCGGGGAGGGGTAGGGCAGGTCGGGGTAGGACCCTCAACTGGTCAGCGGTCAGCGTTACGTGCATGTGGTTCTCTTCGAATTCAGGAAACTTGGTAAACTTCTCAATGTACTAGTTTCCTTACAAACCAAAGCACAAGGTTGACCAGAAGACCCCACCCTCCGATTTCACTGGCTTTCCTTAACGTCTTCGAGTCGTCCTACGCTGAGGGGCCACTAGTTAATAACGTACACGGGAAATCACGTAGATCCTCCAGACCCCCAAATCCAAACATTTTTTCTCAGTCCTTCTGTCCTCCAAAGTCGCTTGGCAGGCGGCATTCATTAAACGAAGACTATGTTGTCTTGGTTTTGTTTTCTTTAAACAAACCTCATGGAAATTATATATCCAAAGGTGCGTTACTCTTTGATTTTAAACACTACGTAATCTTAGGAAAACGGCAAATCCAAAAACGATTACAGAGGATGCCAAATTGGCAAACTGCCCGGGTCCCAGTCCCCAGGTGAGACCGGAGGCCGTGGGTAGAAGGTGACACGACCAGGCCACAGCAGTTTCAACAGTGCTCTTGTTTCTTTAACACTGACCACTGAATGGATATGAGATCTTTTTAAAAATCTGTCCTCCTGTGTCCAGGGGACGCTCAGTCTGTCGTATGGCATGTGTACGAGTTCCTTTTGGTGACTGTCCTAGCCTGTGAAAATACATTTGGGTTGTTTTAGACTTTATTCACATTATCCATTCCCTCTGCATTTTAGTCTTTCTGTTATTTACCGTCGTTTATATACCGTCCTTTTATTTCCTAATGTGATAGAAAACACACCCGTCCCTTTCACTCAACCAATGATAGAAATATTTTTCATCTACTTACAATTTTCTAAATGTACTCTGTAATTTCCCGTCGTAATGTCTTTCCGTCTTTGCTTTCCCCTTGTCCCTCGTCTCCAATAGAGTGTGTCCAACACAGATGAGCCAGCTGACAGTCACTACCCCTTTCTCCTTCTCCACCACTTGTAACTAATCTAAGGGGGCCATGTGACTGCGTGGGCTGTGGGCTTCCAGAAAAAGACGTTGGAGGCACCTATGTTCGCTGCATCCCCTTAGGCCTGTTTCTTCTTTCTGCCTGGAAAGTGGAACATGATGACTAGAGGAAGAAAAGTCATCAAGCAACTGTGACAATGAAATGCCACACATTATGCAACATGGAGCCAAACCATGACAAGAGCATAACTGAGCTCCCATAGTGGCCATGGAGTGCCTACTCCCTTATTCCTTACTGTTAGAGGTAAATACAGCCATTGTGTGAAGCACAGCATTACGCGTACACAGGTGCTTAAGTCCTACTTCTAGGCGATCTTCTTCTCAGATTCCTTTACTTAAAGTTTTCTCATGTCCTTATATGCCCACAACATGTTTGTGT
>NW_007742986.1:2350-4576 GCF_000696425.1 Galeopterus variegatus
CGAACTACTTCTTCCCTTCTTGTCTCTCACTTTTTCTTTCAAATAATTAATTTCATGTAGTGCCAGTCACTCAACAGCTCAATTCCTCAAGCAGGAGTGAGTGGCAATTTCAACCTCCTTTAACTGTCCTAGACTTTGAGGAATCTTTCCTGTTGAGGTTTTTGACAATCAATCAGTCAATACTGATTAAATATCAACTATATATCAGGCTATGTGTTAGGAGCTGGGGATGAACATGGCAAAATCTCTGACTTAAAAGAGTTAAATTCTGGTTAGAAAAGGCAGGCAATTGTCAATGAATAAACAAATAACTTCTGGATGTTGTTATTATGATAGTGAATATGCTTTGGGGTTTCTGACTATTTAAGCTGTTGGAAAAATTCATAAGGAAAGATATGAAATGTAATCATAATCCCTTCTAGCTACATAATTCTAAAACTGGCAGGTTATCTGTGGCCTAGCTGCACCATCCAATATGGTAACCACTGGCCACCTGTGGTGCTATTTAGGTTTTAATTAATCAATTAAATAAAAATTAAAATTCCCAATTCACCCTAGCCACATTGCAAGTGCTCAGTAGCCACATGTGTGTAATGGCTACCACTTTGGATAGCATAGATATGAGCACGTTCCTTATTGCAGGGAGTTTTCTTGAACAGCACTGGTCTAGCTAGCATGAGGTTGATGGGAATCTTCCATCAATGGTAGGAATAGCAGTTCATAATTTTATGTGTCAGTTCATAATTTTATGTGTCAGGCATTGACTTATGTTCAACTTATTTAATCCTCACAAACTCCTGTAAAATAGTTCCTGCTACTAGACCCATTTTATGGATTAGGAAACAGAGGCACCTAGACTTTTTGTTCAATATCAGTAGGGTAATAAAACACTAAATATTGAACCCAGATAGCCTGGAGTGAGAACCTGCCCTCTAAACAAAATATCATGATATCTTGGTGTGGGGAAGCTGAAGATGCTGATGAAGGGTTTTAGTGTGGCAGTCAGAGCCTCCATAGAAATAAGAAGTGGCCGGTTTTGGCAGTGTTTTTGGAAAGTATGACCTGATATCTGATATCAATCAGATTCATCCAGGACAGGTCTTGTTGGCTAGAGGTTTAGATGGATCTGGGCAGGCAGAATCATGGAATGTTAAAACTGAAAAGAATAAAATACTTCGCAGGTAAAGAAACTGAGACGTGCAAAGTTTGCCTGAACTGTCAGGGTGACAGCGTGAGTTATGACCATAGCCAACATTGGACGTCAAGATTCCTGTCTGTGTGTGTTCACACACGGCCCCCTTGGCACCAAGAGCTTAAAATGTCCCCGATATATTATTTATTTATTTAGAAATGTCCTAATCTTGGAAAGGGCTTCACTTCTTCCCCAGATGTTTGCTGTGCTGGTGTATATTGACCTTTTTTAATCCATTCACTTTCCTTTTGTCCAGCCTTTCCTTATTCTTACATTCCTCCTTCCCTTCAACAGGGATTCACAACCTAACTACCCAATTTTTTCCCGTAGAAATGTAAAATATTCATAACAATTTGAGTCCTTACGCACGCTGTTAGGAATTTGAAAAACATGCCATAGGTTCCAGCATCACTTTGAGTATCTACGAATTTTGTTCATGTTTTTCTAGGAGAGTCCCTCCTGATGTCGCTTCACCACGCTTTACATACTCAACCTTGCCAGCCCCCAAGATGCACGCAAAGGAAGCACTGTTGAAGAATGAGTTTTCATCGAGCTCGTAGTTTCTGTTTCACTGCAGAGAGGTCACGGGCGCTCAGAGCATAAAGCAGTCTGACTGGCGCTGAGAACACCAAAATAGCAGCGGCCTGGAGCACTGAAAAGCTTCCTGCCTTCTTCCCCACCAAGCACGACTTCAGTTCGAACCCGCTCCCGGCTTCATCAACGCAAGACTCGGAGTCAGAGCGAGTCCATCGCGGGGAGTGTGGCTTGGCTCTGCCGCGGTGCGATGGGGTAGCTGGCGTAGGCTGAGCTCCACTGCGCACAGCCACATGGCCCGGGACGCGCCCGCTCCCCGAGTCCGGGTCCGTGCACCGCGGGGGGCAGGCGCGCTCCCGCTTTCCGCAGTCTCCTCTTCTTCCAGGTCTCTCTCGCCAGGGCTTCCGCGGATCAGTCGGCAGCCGGCCTCCACCTTCCGCTCTGGGCGCCTATCTCCCTCCGATCCTTGCTGACATCAGGCTGGTGGGCGCGCTCCCGCC
>NW_007742986.1:5107-10385 GCF_000696425.1 Galeopterus variegatus
TGGCTCTGCCGCGGTGCGATGGGGTAGCTGGCGGTAGCTGAGCTCCACTGCGCACAGCCACGTGGCCCGGCGCGCCCGCTGCGCTCCCCGAGTCCGGGTCCGTGCACCGCGGAGGGCAGGCGCGCTCCCGCTTTCCGCAGCCTCCTCTTCTTCCAGGTCTCTCTCGCCAGGGCTTCCGCGGATCAGTCGGCAGCCGGCTCCACCTTCCGCTCTGGGCGCCTATCTCCCTCCGATCCTTGCTGACATCAGGCTGGTGGGCGCGCTCCCGCCGCCGCTCACCCCTCAGCCGAACTGGGCTGCGCCTTCCACTTCTGCTGGAGGAGCGCCTCTGCGCACCCGTGCTCCCTGCTCTAGGAGGTGACCCTCCTTGGCCACCCAGCAGCGGCAGCCGGGACGTCTCTCCGCCGGCGTGAGAACACTGAGATTGGGGAACGGAGCGCCTGGCTGTGCCCAGGCTTCCTCCCTCTACTCCCTTCTCCTCCAATCCTCCCCCACCCCGCCCCAGCCCCGGTGCCTGTGTGTGTCCGCACAGGCGAGGGGACCCGGAGAGCAGCCCAGGCTCGGCGCGCGGCGGGGCTGCGGCTGCTCCTGCTGCTGAGGGAGCGGCGGAGGTGGCCGCCTTGCGCCTCCCTGGACTTCCCAAGTCGGGGCAGAGCAGTCGCTCGGGGACACGACGGTTAGAAGGCTCAGGGTAAGGGGAACCTTCAGACTCCTCCTCGGTGTCTCTTCTCCGCCCCCTTTTGGCTCCTGTCCTTGGAGAAAGTGGAGTGTGGCACTTGGTTGTAGTTATTTCCTCGGACTGCTGCCGGTGCACGGATTCAGCTGCTGCCCAGTGGAGCTTTCGGCTGTTTGCGCGTCTCTCTGCGCTGTCCCCTCTGGCACACCTCTGTCGACGGTGAGGAAAGGTCTGCGGCGACAGCGGCCGCTGCGGACTGGGACTGGGATACGTGCTGCAAGTGCTCCTGCTACCTGCCCTGGCCCTGCTCAGCGCCAACGGCACCGGTTCCCCGCTCAAGGTAAGGGGAGCCGCCAGGCTCCGCAGCTACATCCCTTCGCTTCTTCCTTCCCTCCTTCTTCCTCTCCTCCTCCCCAGCTCTCCTGGCTTCCTCGGTCTGCCTCATTGCTCTCAACTGGAAACCACTTTAAATTCCACTTTCCCAACTAGTCAAGAAGCTTTGATTATTGTTACATTTATAAATCTATCTTCTGAGATGGGCGCGGATGGACCAGGGACGCATGGGGTGTGGACACGCATCCGTCTCTGTGCATGTGGGAACCTGGGGTGTCTCTTGCACTTTCCGCTCTGGCAAGCGCATGTGGTTGCATATTGTGCACACAGAGGCTTGGAAAGACTTTGGGTTCTGGTGGCTATGTGGCATGCTGTAGATGGACGCCGATGCGCGTGGTGCGCAGAGGCTCGAGCGCTGTGCCACGCCGGGGTTAGAGGACCGTCACTGCGTCTCTGAGCACACCAGACGCTCAGCTCAGGAGATGTGGCCATTACTGCCGGTGCCCTCGCTGCTGCTCGGGGCGCTGTGGAGATGCACAGCCCACCCGCACCCGCGTTCCCAACCGGAGGCAGGCCCCGGTGTGCATGCCTCCTCACTTCGTTCCCTCTTCGTGTCTTCCTTCCTCCAGGCGACAGAGAAACTTAAAACCTCAGAGCTCTGGGGAACGGGCTGGTCGTTCAAACCAAATCCGAAACTCCCCTGGGTAGGCGACCAGTTTATAAGTGACATTTTAATTGAACGCGTTGCTGTTTAAAATAAGTGTCCGGGGTTCGGAGCAGAGCGGCCGGGAGTTGGGGTGGGTAAGAGAGGAGGGGAGACGCGGGGCTGGTCGCCCGGCTCCCTTCCTGTCCCCCGAGTTTGAAGTGGTAGCGGCAGCTCCCAGCCTTCCGAAGCTGAGTGGCAGGGAGCGAGGGAAGGAAGAACCAAGGCTGCCCTCTCCGGGGTGTCTCTTGGGTCACCTGGGCTCCCAGCCTTCCGGCCAAGCCCAGCGCCCAGCTAGGTCTTTTCGCCGGTTCCTTGGTGATGGCTGGCTCGGGGAAGTCAGGTCAGCTTTTCCTGGAAGGAAAAAGGGACACCCCCATCCCCATCTCGGTTACACTTCTTTCCAAATTTGGAGAGCAAGGGAGGCTCGGCGAGAGCCCCAACTCCCCCGGGGATGCTCAGACCCCGGCGCTTCCCGACTGAGTTCCCTCTGATCTGCGAGAGGCGCTGGGGGCGGGGGCGTGGAGGTGGAGGGGGGCGCAGAGAAGGCGAGTGCGGTCCTGGGGGGAGGGAAGTGATCAGCAGGGCTTGTGAGTTAGCGGTAGCTACTTCGGGAGTACATTTTCCTGCTGCCCTGCTAAGTGGCTACGCTCATAAACCCTTCCTTTCCTTCTCGACAGACGCCTCTCGTCCCCGAGGAGGTCCTGCTCCGGTGTTCTTCTGCAGCCTCCAGAGTTCATCTGTCCATTTTACAAAGGAATGTCCAGTGAGAATCACAGCTTGGTGTGGTTTTCCTGAAATTGGTAAGGAGCTCTCAGGGCGCAGCCGAGGAGGCTTAGAGAGGGGTGTTTGGAAGCTGAAGTGAGCAACCCGATGACCAGTCGTGGAATCCACCGCGTGACTCCCTGTGGAATTCGCCTGCTGTCATTGGGCGTACAAAGGACTGAGCCCGGGGTATGGGTGCAGGGGAGACGGGCGGTGATGGGACAGGGTGAGAGAACTGCTTGGAAAAGGGACAAGTTAAAGTATCCAAAGATGCCAAACAGGAGACAGGATCCCTGGTGAGAGCTTGCAACAGCCGAATTAAAAAGACTGGGTAGAAAAAGGATCAGAAAAGATAATCAAACAGGAGATTGTAAATGGATTAATACTGAAAGAAAACGGGAAAAGAGATTAAAAGAAAAACGCTCAGGATGTCGAGACTGTTTCCTTCTTGCACTTTTTCTTTTTATGGACTAGGCAAGTCAGAGATTGAGGATTGATGCTGATCTTAAGCAGAAAAAATAAAATGTACTCCGTGGAGCGAGTGCATTTCAGAGCGGTTCTTCTCCATTTGGTTTATTTAGTTCCTTCAGTTACTGGTGAATAGGATTTTTGTTTGAATCTTGTTTTCTGTGAAATGCACTGTTCCACCACTTTTATCTTTGCTACCCGCCGTGTTCCAGGGCACTAGCTCTTCTGTATTGTCTAAGTATCAAAGGAAGTGTAAAGCACCAAACTCCACTGTCAGCTGCTGTCACCATAGCTCTAACTTTACCCCAGCCTGTCTACTAGTGAACCACTATTACTTCCTTTCTGCTCTCTTTGGACTAGAGCACTAGCCCATACTCTCAAGGTACGACTTCCTTGTGCTCCTGATTTAAAGATGGGAAGAAACTATGGAAGTACACTTGCTATTAGCATGGAAAGTTAATTTAAGCACTTGACAATATGGGTGAGATTTTTATTCTGTTGTTGTAGAAGTGCTGGAAAAATTAGAAGTCTTTAAAAATATAAGAGAGGTCTTAAAAAAGGTCATGGAGAGATTTGGATTATCTTTAATTCTATTTTTCCACAAACTTTTTGAAGTACCCTCATATATCTCTTCAGAAATAGCCAAAGAAACAACAGATGTTTAAGATAAGAATCAAAATGGGTGTTATTTGTGAGGTTTGTAACTGCGGTTTAAAGAAAGACAGCGGTCATTTTAAACAGGTCCTTGGGAAATTCTCTAGGCTTTAGGCAACAACTTTCTCCTTTCTGGATATGCCCTAATCGTTTCATTCAGGATTGCTGGAAACTCCTAGCTCCCGAGAATTTGTGGTACTTCTGACTTCCAAGAATGAAAGATTTTACTCATAAAAGACTGTGTGTGTGTGTTTGATCAGTGTGCTTCTGAATTAATGCCCTCCTGTCTTATATAAATGCATTTTGTCTGGACTACACAGCACTGATATGATGCTTATTTAGCACCAACTAGTATAATGAGTGTTAACACCACCAAACTCAGAACAGAACATTACTGAAGATTCTAATCAGATTGGGATAATTCTTTATTATCTTAACTTACAGTGTTTTTAAAAACAAGATACTTCTCCCTATAAGAGAGTAAAAATTACTTTCATGCATTTATGCATATCGGTATGGTACATACAGACAACTGGCATTGAAGACAACTGAATTTCCTTACAATTCTACCATATATTTTTCTATTTTAGGAGCAAAGAAAATTCATGCATTCATACTGGGAATTTGCAATAAGGAGAAGGAAGNAGATGGGAAGAAACTATGGAAGTACACTTGCTATTAGCATGGAAAGTTAATTTAAGCACTTACAATATGGGTGAGATTTTTATTCTGTAGTTGTAGAAGTGCTGGAAAAATTAGAAGTCTTTAAAAATATAAGAGAGGTCTTCAAAAAGTTCATGGAGAGATTTGTATTATCTTTAATTCTATTTTTCCACAAACTTTTTGAAGTACCCTCATATATCTCTTCAGAAATAGCCAAAGAAGCAACAGATGTTTAAGATAAGAATCAGAATGGGTGTTATTCGTGAGGTTTGTAACTGCGGTTTAAAGGAAGACAGCGGTCATTTTAAACAGGTCCTTGGGAAATTCTCTAGGCTTTAGGCAACAACTTTCTCCTTTCTGGCTATGCCCTAATTGTTTCATTCAGGATTTCTGGGAACTCCTAGCTCCAGGGAATTTGTGGTACTTCTGACTTCCAAGAATGGAAGATTTTACTCATAAAAGACTGTGTGTGTGTGTGTGTGTGTGTGTGTTTGATCAGTGTGCTTCTGAATTAATGCCCTCCTGTCTTATATAAATGCATTTTGTCTGGAATACACAGCACTGATATGATGCTTATCTAGCACCAGCTAGTGTTATGAATGTTAACACCACCAAACTCAAAACAGAACATTACTGAAGATTCTAATCAGATTGGGATAATTCTCTATTATCTTAACTTACAGTGTTTATAAAAACAAGATACTTCTCCCTATAAGAGAGTAAAAATCACTTTCATGCATTTATGCATATTGGTATGGTACAAACAGACAACTGGCATTGAAGACAACTGAATTTCATTACAATTCTACCATATATTTTTCCATTTTAGGAGCAAAGAAAATTCATGCATTCATACTGGGAATTTACAATAAGGAGAAGGAAGCTGGTTTACCTTTGTTTAGAAAGATGATTTCATGTATTCTGGCTTAGGGAATGCTTAAAAGGCTTCAAAGAGCAAACTTTTCAGCACTTCCAAAGAATGAGAAATCATTAGATTAGAACAGAATATATTGGCC
>NW_007742986.1:10707-15561 GCF_000696425.1 Galeopterus variegatus
TCCTTATCAGAATTTATACTGATTTATTTTAACCCATCCTGCTAAGGACATGAACAAGGCACTACTAGAAAACCCCTTTTAGTTTATTTTATTGTTGAGACTTACATATAACTGTTCTCTAATGTGTGCTAGGTTCTCCAATTAGTGCAAATAGCAAATGTGCTTTGTTAGTACTTAACTGCATTTAGCACTTTTCTGATTTAGGTCATGGCTTTGCCAGAGCAGCAGAGGAAGTCACTCTCAAAAGAAGCATTAAAATCACAGGCCGCAACCGCCCTGGTAAAATAATGAAGGAAATGATAGGGCAGAGATTAAGTCAGTGTTCTTGCCTTGCAGTTTTAGCCTACGTCTTTTTCAGTTTGACTTTTGTGTTTGTGGCAGTTACAAACAAATCTGTTGACATCTCCCCACAAATTAGGAGCTTATTAGCTCGCTTGGATAGAGTATGGTATTAGAGGTAAAGTTCTTAACAACGGTTGTGCACTTATATTATGTCCCAGACTGTGTGCTATTTCTTGGAGACACAGAGTTGAACGTGACAGTGTCAGCCCCCAAGGAAAACAGACTTACAAGCATACAATTATAATTCACTTTCTCAAATATAACAGTGGGCATAGGTGTAGTACTTTCTGGGTTCAAGCATCCAAAGATAGTGATATAGGTCAGGCCAGGGTTCTAATGTGAATGGCGGTGAGGGTTCCAGAATTTCTGCACAGAGAACCTGAAGGGTGGTGATGTGGCTGCAAGTGGGATGTTCTGAAGCTGTTTGCATTTCAACAGTGTTGTACTTAGATTTAATATATGTTTCATCTGGACTTGGGGAGGCACAAGCTAAGTGTTAGTGGTGGCTAATGGGCTGCTAGTGTTAGTATGTCCATTCTGTCAGTTAGCACAGTGTCTCATAGTCCTGCTTCCAACACTTCTAGCTGTGTGGCCTTGGGTATTTAACCTCTCTGTACCTAGTTTCCTCATATGTGAAATGAGGATAATAATATATACTATAGGTCATATTAACCTTGAGTGAACTAATGCATATAAAGCATTTACAGCTGTGTTTAGCTCACAGAAAGTAAATATTATTCCTTGGCTTCCAACTTGGTAAACGTTGTACAAAGAAACCTAGACATTAAAGAAATTAAAGGTCAATAATTTTGAACTCAGAGTGGGGAGAACTGTGCATATCGCCTCCCCAAAAGCAAGAAATGGAGCTAAGGACATGCTCCAAAGTGGATCACTCCAAACTCCTGGACAGGGGACAATTCTTTGAACAGCCTGTGGGAATCTCACTCCCTTTCATAGCCTCCTTTCTTCCTTTTTGCCTTCTCTGGAAAGATGAACCTAATACCAGTTCAAAAATGCCATGTTAAGTCACTGCTCGTTAAGTGCAAGCAATAAACTCTACCCTTGACTTTCTAGTTTTGCAAGAAAAATTGAAAGATGAGTTTTCATAAATCCATAAACACTTCAGTGGGAAAAAAATTGTTACATCCCAGGGTTTCTGATAAGATTTTGTAGAAAATCAGCTTTTTATGCAAATGTCAGCAGTTTTTCTTTAAAAATAAAATGAACCCAAGTATATAGTTTAAACAAAATCAAATACAGGTTAAAACAACACAAAGAAACATAGAAAAATATGTTGGTGTGAAAACAAAGCAAATTCAACAGGACTTTCATTTATTTGAGTAATATTTGCAGATGGAAGTTTGGTATTGTAATTTAAAACGGCATTGATAATCTAGATTAACATATATTTTGCAATTGTTACATTTAATTACTTCTAATTGTTTAATGGTTATTGCTATTCTTTGCATGTTTGGTGCAAATGTTTTCCGGCAAACTTTTAAGGTAAAACTAGAGATTTGCAGGGCTTTTTCTGTTACTGAGAGTTAAGACAAATCTCTCTCCCACAAAATTGTCATTCTGCTTTTTTATTTATAGCCTGCCTCTGCATTTAGCCCCTCTCTTTATTTTTTCACCTGATTTTCTAAAACTATGTAGGGAATCTTCTTTGATTTCATTTTTTATTTGGATTTGTTATTGCTCATTTGTTTGTGGAGGAGGGCTACACAAATCTGAGACCTTGGGTATTGTTCCAGTATCATGTAGTTCAAGGATGTTTTACTCACAGAAACTCAGTGCTATTTTTTATGCTACATCTTTGAAGTAGAGTAAGTTTGCCTTAAGTGATATTAAAACACTAGTGTTTCCTTTTTTCTAGTTCTTACAAACAATTCCAATAGTTGGATAATTATGGTTTCTCCTATTGTAAATATTTATCTCCAAATTTATAGAGATTTTAATAAAAAACATTTTATATACATACTTTTATGAGCTAACAAGACCAGAAATAAACTTTTTTTTTTTAATCCTCTCTACTTGTATGGAGCTGACAGAAGACTTTCTGTTTTTTCATGAAAACCGAAACATACATCATGCAGCAAATATTTGGACTGTTTATAAATAAAATGTTAGAAAATATTGAGCTACGATTTTGGAATTTAAAAAATAAGTTTCAGGTTGAAGTTGAAATGTGTTTTCTCATTTCGCGCATTGTTGCCTTCCAAAAAGTAGTTCCCTTAGGACAATATAATAAGGTTTTGAAATACCCAGAAGAATGTTTTCAGATTTTATATGAACTTAAAACATATCTAGCCTTTTCACGGAGTCCATAGTGTTAAAGTTACTGTGACATTAATTAAATTGAAGTTATAATTTAGAAAGTGCTTTGAATAGCTTTGAAAGTGCCAGATATGCAGATATTTGTCCTTATGTCAGTCCACCTTTTATTACCAGTGATCAGTGATTCAAAAGTGCTTTGTTGGCAGAAGTGAAGTATAACATCTGAAAACCCCAATGTTTGGAGAATACCCTCTTTTAATTAAATAACTAACCACATCACATTGCCAGTGGCAGTGGAACATGAGACTG
This sequence comes from Galeopterus variegatus, assembly GCF_000696425.1. Taxonomy (NCBI): domain Eukaryota; kingdom Metazoa; phylum Chordata; class Mammalia; order Dermoptera; family Cynocephalidae; genus Galeopterus; species Galeopterus variegatus. Next base: position 13,636 of record NW_007742986.1, read on the forward strand.
AGGACAGCCAGGTGCAATTTCATTATACTGACATGGTGTGAGGGTTCTTATTTTAAATAGTAGGGATCAAAATAACCATGTTAACAGATAATATTGATTAATCGAATTTAACTCTAGAGTTACCAATCTTACTTATTTTAAAATGTTGTGAAGATAGGGGGTTTTACCTTCATTAGTCATTTTGTCATGTGAATCCTGTGGCTAGTTTCATTTCGCAGCAATTATAAGATCCATAAAAAATTCCTCATGTAGATGAACATGGATTACCTCCTATTCAAACTAAGGATGTTAAACAACAGAAACTGCGTGAGCACATTTAACACATTTATTGATGAATGTTAACATTTCTCATTTTTAGTCAATGTCTTAATTGACTATTTAATCATGAACTGCCTGAACTCAGGTATAATTTATTGCCTTCTTTTTCTCTATTTGGAAGAAAAACCTTATATGCGAACATTCCTTTCCAATGAAAACAGATTAGTGCTTGCACATTAAAATGCATCTGCAGTCCAGTAATAACAGCAAATATGTCCATGAATAGAAATGCAGGTTTTTTCAAAACTCAAGAAAATTAGTGTGTATAATAATATAAAATATAAAAAAGTAGTATAGAAGTAAAGTATACCATTTGTATGGAAACATGATTATTTAAAATTAATTCATAATATAAATTCTCTTAGCCAATCGAAGTTTAGTGCAATATAATAGGCTGTGTGGTGTAATAATATACACTTTAAATTACAGACAAAAAAGACTCATGTATAGGATTAAAGTTAAAGCAAGCAATTTTGGACTATTCTTTTCTCTATGAATTTGCAAGTTTGTTACTTGTATTCAAATTTAATATTTTAAATCATTCTGATATCTTTTTGGCTTTTTGAAGAGCCTAAAAAATTCTTTCAAGGACTAGGTGGAAGAGTAATCTTTAACTAATTATTTTCTATTCTGTAACTTTTACAGAAACTAAACGTGATAATGACAACAGCACTGTTGTTTTATAACATACCATTTTCAGAGACATGTGCTGTCTCTAATCTAAACCAAGCAAATAAGCAAATTACTACCACAACAAAATTTATGATTGGAAAGACAAAGTAAATAATGATAATTTCACTTTGAGCATTATGTCTGTGTGAAATATGGTGACATTGGAATTTAGCTTTTGATAAACGGAAAATCATATATTTTATCTTTATTGAATAAAGAATTTGCCAAATATTCTAATTATAGGCACCCAGTGGAAGTTCTTAAGTTTAACCAGCAATCTTGAAGTCACTCTAAATAAAGCAGTAATTGTATTGCCTGTCATTTTCTTTAGCAACTCTCCTTCCTTCTGGATCTCCATAAGACGACGAAAGAGTCTTAAGCTTAAAATGTGTTAGGGATCAAATTCAAGGACTGAATGAGGCTAAGACGCTTCCCTCCCAGCCTACCATAGCCATCCCTGACAGAGCAGGCAGCCTGGAGGAAAACAGAAGCCCCCTTCAGGAACTGCTCTCAGAAGCTGAGGACACCAGGCATGCTCAAGTGATTTGCTATTTGTGCTGTCCAGAGTAGAGGCCCAAGATCAGTATTTCATCATGATATTACTCAGCAGCCCTCTGACTAGAAACTTTTACCTAAATAGATTCTTGATTTGCACTTATTTCAATTAAGATAGCAAAATAATTTTGAACATATTTAAAAAGTGTGTATTTGTAAGAAGTTAAGTTTGTATTTTATCGGACCTATTTGAACAGGATGTGGTGGTTTGAGAAATCTAGGCTTAAATCAGTAGTGTACTGATATCCTTCAGTGGTCTTTATAAAATGTGTTGCCACTTCCTGAGTTATTCTGTAAACATTGTCATTAGTAATAATACCAGTGTTTGGTTTTAAATCTCACCTGCACATAAGAAATTGAATAGCATTCTCTTAGAATTAT
>NW_007742986.1:15740-17886 GCF_000696425.1 Galeopterus variegatus
CATTATGTCTGTGTGAAATATGGTGACATTGGAATTTAGCTTTTGATAAACGGAAAATCATATATTTTATCTTTATTGAATAAAGAATTTGCCAAATATTCTAATTATAGGCACCCAGTGGAAGTTCTTAAGTTTAACCAGCAATCTTGAAGTCACTCTAAATAAAGCAGTAATTGTATTGCCTGTCATTTTCTTTAGCAACTCTCCTTCCTTCTGGATCTCCGTAAGATGATGAGAGTCTAAGCTTAAAATGTGTTAGGGATCAAATTCAAGGACTGAATGAGGCTAAGACGCTTCCCTCCCAGCCTACCACAGCCATCCCTGACAGAGCAGGCAGCCTGGAGGAAAACAGAAGCCCCCTTCAGGAACTGCTCTCAGAAGCTGAGGACACCAGGCATGCTCAAGTGATTTGCTATTTGTGAGGTACGGAGTAGAGGCCCAAGATCAGTATTTCATCATGACATTATTCAGGAGCCCTTTGACTAGAAACTTTTACCTAAATAGATTCTTCATTTGCACTTATTTCAATTAAGATAGCAAAATAATTTTGAACATATTTAAAAAGTGTGTATTTGTAAGAAGTTAAGTTTGTATTTTATCGGACCTATTTGAACAGGATATGGTGGTTTGAGAAATCTAGGCTTAAATCAGTAGTGTACTGATATCCTTCAGTGGCCTTTATAAAATGTGTTGCCACTTCCTTAGTTATTCTGTAAACATTGTCATTAGTAATAATACAAGTGTTTGGTTTTAAATCTCACCTGCACATAAGAAATTGAATAGCATTCTCTTAGAATTATATGGGAGTTCTTAGGGGCAATCATCCCCCAAAAGAGTTTGCTTAAGTGCAATTTATCAGAACCACAGTACATTTTTCAAATGTTGTCACTATATTTCTATCCTTATATATTGATTTAAATATATATTTTATCTTTTTACAGTTTACTTACACGTACGTAAATATGATGAAAGAAAGTAGGTTGGCTAGGATAAGTTTTGACACTAGGTGTTTTCCCAGTGGCAAAGGTGGGGGAATTGTTTTATTGGTTTTATTAGAAATGATCACATGAAAGATACAAATGTCATTTTTTACTGAATTAAATAACTATGGAATTATTTCCTAAGAGTGCACTTCCAGACAGACTGTTAATGAAATGAAGAATTACAAGGAGTAGGCAAATATAATTTAATAATTCCCTGTGAGCATATACTATATGCTTGCCCAAATTGTGTGTGTGTGTGTGTGTGTGTGTGTGTGTGTGTGTGTGTAGCATTTTTTTGTTTTAGGAGTGAGAGTTCATTTGCAAACAGACTTGACAATATCCCCCAAAACAAATGAAACCTAACAAACAAATGAATATAGAACTTTTAAACTAATAAAACAAATTCATAAAGGTAGTTATTAAATAAGAAATCAGATTTAATTCACTGATTTCTAAAGGAAGAATTGTATCTTATTTTTCTGCTGAAAGCTGCCTTGCTCTTGGCAAATTTCTCACTCATTTTCCTGGTGTGCAGTAGAGATGCCTCTGTCTCATTAGCGCAGTGGCTTATCTTATAGGAACGAGTTTTCTCCTGTCATCCAAGTGCCAGACACTGGGGAATCTCTACTTTCACTGGCTTATTTCAAGCTTGTGGTGAATTTCTGTTGTTTTCCTATACAATGGTCTATAATTTGTTGACCAAAGGAAAATGTGCACTTTCGTGCATGCAACAGTAAAATCCATTATCCCCATTTGTGACTCCTCTCCGGACACTCTCTAAGAGAGACAGTATTTCCCTAGTAAGCACCCTACATGATGTGACCTCTTATGTGAGCTGATTGAAAGAGATGTCACTTGTGTTCTTCTCTGACCAGAATTCGGTGATGGTTTGTTTCAACCTCTTAATCAAATAGAGTTACATTTAATTTTCTTGAACTCCCTCAGATGCTGTATTGGTGGCTTTATTTCCAGTTTTATCCATTACATGAATTTAAAATTTTCTTTAAATAGACAAAGATAAAAATTAGTTGAGAGAGAGAAAAGGCTGTTACTAGTGAAAAAATATACAGAATTTCATCCAGGCCATAAGGATAATATGGTTCCTTGCTTATAGTCAATATTATTTTAAATCCAGGTTGATGTAAATATTGACATGATGCATC
>NW_007742986.1:19870-20105 GCF_000696425.1 Galeopterus variegatus
CTCCATATTAATCAGCTGAAAGACAAGAAATTTTACTGAAAATTATATTAAAATCCAAGGAACTTTAATAAGTCATCTTAAAGTATTCTCTAGGACAATGTCTATAACTGTGAAACCATTGTGGAGACAAACAGGGTTGCTCAGTAATCTGGTGTGTGAGTGGGAACAGGGCACTAACTAATCAGTGGCTGTCATGCTCACACCACCATACAGTATCAGGAGAACCTCCATGCTG
>NW_007742986.1:22498-22773 GCF_000696425.1 Galeopterus variegatus
AGGGAATTAAAAATATGTTGGATATATGCATGTGTGTATGTGTGCCTGTTTGTGTGTGTGTGTTTGGATCTGATAATTTTCTCATATAGGAAGTTAATCAAAATTCATTGAAAAAAATATAAATGTGTACCACCAAGGTGTACAACTGATCCTGGGGAAATACTAATGCCAGCCTTTACGTAAATCTCTTGGTAAAGGTAAATAAACTGTGCTGAACTCTATGCTTGTAAATTACATACAAGTTTAAAATCTTAGTTTCACCCCACATCTGCCAG
>NW_007742987.1:0-12463 GCF_000696425.1 Galeopterus variegatus
AGTGATTTGACTATTTTTTAATATTTCTTAGCTATTAAATTTTAGAGTGAGAATTGAAACAGTTTAATTTTCAAGCTCTTGCCCCCTTTACAACTACTTGCTAACTAATGTTTCTCCGAAATTAGGATTTTTTTAAAAGAAAGGTTATATTTTAAATTTCGGCCTTTTGCACATTGTACAAACAAAAACACAGGTCCTTGGTGAGGGCTCAAGTAGTGATTCTCTGATTCTCCTTGAACTTGCAGGGTTCAAATATTTCAGGACCCAAGCCCAAACCATTTAAAAACCAGAGGTGGAAATAAAATGTAAAAACAATTTTTTACTTTATTGTACATGAATGTTTGTGTGTATGTGTATGTGCAAAGATATACTAAAATTACATTCTACATTGTTAATTATTGAACTTTTTTTTTTTTTTTAAATTTATCTTTATACAATGTAATCGATTTTCATGGCCCTTACCCCCCACCCTCTTTACACCCTGGCAACCTCAGTTCTGTTCTCTTCTCTTAAAAAGTTTAACAAATTATTGTGATTATTGTATCTTTTTTTGTTATTTGTTTATTTATTTATTGAACTTTTAAACTACAGTTTAGCTGGTGATTTTTTGTGGTGTTGCTTGTTTTGGTTGTGTATTGGGTTGGCATGAATACAATGTTTGATATACGGAACAAATGGTTTCTCAGCTCTCTTGTGTTCGAATCACCGTGAATTACACAGAATGGCTACTGGTGAAGTTGATAATTAAGTCTTCAAATTTACTGTACTTTTTTGGGCTTTCAGGATACGTATCATTTTAGGATCTGTCAGGATTGAAGAACAGGTAAGAGAATACACTCAGGTTCATTTATTCTTAAATGTATTTGAAAGTATGCAAGTTACAGAAAATCTGTTTAGTAAATATGCCTCTATTTCCCACTCATATTATTTTTTTCTGTTACATATTTTGACAGTGACTATCTCCTAAAAATATAAGTATTGACAATATGCTGTTAATTTTCCAACTCTCACAGAATCAAATTAGAAAACCCATAAAAACTCCCAAGATATAACTCAATATTTGGAATTCATGAAATAAAATTCTGATGTCTCAATAAATTGATGTACATACAGGCTGCCTTTCAATGACTCTTGTAGTGATTCTGGACATTTTTTATATGACACAATATTGTTATTAATAGAAAAACACGGCATCAAGAGAAACAAATTAATGAATCACATTAAATACCATCTCATGTTTGTCCTCCATGAGAGAATTTTATGCAGGCCAAATAAAGTACTATTCCCACTAAAATACTGTCAATTTACTTAAAATCAAAAATAATTTTTCTTCCTTAAAAGATGTAATAGTCCAGAAATATATAAAATCACAATTACTCAATAATACATAGTATATTGATTCCATTATATAAAAGGTCTATGAATTTTTTCTCTTGGTCATGAAATTGTTAAGAAAATGTCATATGTGATTACATTTGAGACAGCTATTACTATAATATTACCCGTGAGCAAACCTGCCCTATGAGGTTCACAAGTTACATGACCAGTCTTGATAAGATGCTACTTAAATTTATGTAGCTAGAATCTTTTAGTTCAATATCCTTTTATCAGCTTTACCAAAATTTCACAGTATTCCAAGGATGTTTTTGATGAATGACAAATACAGCAATTAAGATGATCTCTTACTTTCAGTGTATATATCTGAAAGCCTGGATGCTCAAAGTTGGCTCAAAGACCAACAGACAGGGGGTTTGTTAGAAATGCAGAATCCTGGGCCCCAGTCCAAACCCACTGAATCAAAATTTTCATATTTATGTGTTCCCCATGATTCATAAGTGCAATCTTTAAGTACACATTAAAGATTGAGAAACACTTCCCTAATATGTCCCTTCTCACTGTCTTTCTCTTAACTCTGAAAGATGAATATCCCCTGGTTACTTCAATCCTTTTTCCAGAATATATCAAATGTGAGCTAATTTTCTCATATATGCTTCACAACAATTGTGGAAGAAACTCTTCTGCTTTTGCTGTAGTACAGTGTCCTAGTTATTGTGCCCTTTACCCCCATTCATCATTTTTAGAGCCTTTTCTGTGAATTTTGCCTGACACATGTATTCAAAATGAAAAATGCTTCCATGTGAATGCTTTGACTTTTCTTTTAAGGTAGGTATTGCCTTTCAAGGTTGAGCTGAAGCTTCATAAATAATTATATTTGCTGGGTGCTTTTCCTGAGTTACCAAAATTAAATTTGTAAAATAGGTGCTATTGCTATTCCCATTTTGTGAATGAGGAAACAGAAATTCAGTATGTGATGATGGTGGTCGTGCAAAGAGTAAATGGTGAACTGGAATGCAAACCTAGACCATATGATTCTAGAGGAGTCATAATGTCACAATGTCAAGATCCACTGGAAATCTGTTAAGAAATGACCTTTATGATTTTGAAATCACAGGTATTTATTTACAATGTATGTTTCTTAAATTATTACTTTACATAACTTTGTGATATATTACCTCACTCCTAGATTCCTTTGTCTAAGCTTCCATATTTTTCCTTTTCTTCTTATACTTCTGTTTTGACTTTCTTCTGTTTATTAATTGCATACTTCACAAACAGTATGCCGTAATTTCAACCTTTCCTACAGGAAATTATTCTGCCATTTCTTTGCCTTTGACACAAAGATAAATGTATTCATTTACTCAATAAATCACTATAGAACATTTTTGTTGTTCTTGATTAGGCACTGTGCTAGGCACTATATACATAATAATGGGAAAAGAATTAGAGCCTTTGCATTTGTATAGGTCTAGTCTGTTTAAGGAGAAAGACATCGTTCAAATCACCATTATATTAATGAATATATAAGTATAAGTAATCAGAGTTTCATACACCAGATATGAAGGCTGTGACAGCATTCAGGAGATTTGCTTCAGTGTGTTTCTGATCACAGATGACATCCATGAGGAACTTTGCTTGAGATGAGTTTTGAAGGACTGAGCAGATTTAAATAAGTAAAATTGGGGAGGGTGGGACACATAATGTTTAAGTTTGAGAAAACATCTTGATCAAAGGTTCTGTGGTGGAAAGAAGGATGGCATGAAAGAAGACTTAAGAGGTTTCATAATGTACTCAATGCCTTAGCCCAATCAAAATGCCAAGACCCACTTCTATTTCCACACTTCTTTATTTTATTTTTATTGATTATTCATATCCGTGGGGCACAGAGCTGACCATGAGCACCTGTGCCCAAAATGTGCAGATCAGGTCAATACTATCAGCATGTCCACCACCTCAAATTGCAACTGGGCACAGCTACGAGTTGAATTGTCTCCTCCCTGTCCCCAATTAAAAAAAAATGTTGAACTCCTAACCCCAAGTACTTGAGAATGTGACATTATTTGGAAATAAAGTCATTGCAGATGTAATGTCAGGTGATTCCATCCTTAGGTAGGATGGGCTCTTAATCCAATATACCTGGTTTTGTTGTAAGAAGGCAGTCATGTGAAGACATGGAAGAATACCAAATGATGACAAAGGCAGAGATTGGAGTTATGCAGCTGCAAGCAAAGGAACATCGAAAATTGCCATCAAACCACCAGAAGCTAGGAAAAGGCAAGGAAGGATTCCCCTACAGATTTCAGAAGGAGCATGGCCTGCCAACGTCTTGATTCCAGACATCTAGTCTCCAGAACTGTGAAACAATAAAGTTCTATTGTTTTAAGGAACCCAGTTTGTGGCAGTTTGTTATAACAACCCAAAGAAACTCATATACCCCCTTCAACTGACCTAGAAAACCTGCTTCTATCTTTTTCCATTAAAGTGTTACCAAGCATAAATCTAGAAATAAAGTCTAGTGCATTAGATTTCTTTTAGGATTTAGTGTTGACTGGACAAAGAAAGTTGTTTTCCGATAATGTGACATGAAAAGCTAAAAACGTTTAATTAGAACAAAAGTGTAAAATTTGGGATTAGCATTTTTTGCTTCTTCATATGTGTGCTTGCATGTGTATGAATTCCATTAAATATGGAAGAGAAAATTATAAATAAATTCATTCAACATATTGTTAGCACATCAAATTTCATTGCATAATGGACATGGCTTGCAAGAATTTTCAATTATCAAGCAAAGCCCAGTAATTACAAAATCAATCATTTTGAAAACAGCATAATCAGGAACCAGATAATAAAGAAACCAACCACCAAAACACATTTAATTATTCTCATTCAAAACTGCATGTACTTTTCAAAATATTGCTCTTGTTTCTGAGAAACTGATTATAAAATATTTTACATTGCATCTAACTGCAAGTTACATTCCTCCTAGCAGAATGTTGTTGGTATAATTTGAGATAGATAATGGAAAAAAAATAATTTCCTGACACCAATGGTATAGTTCATTTATTAGAGCCAAACATAATACCAAAACTATAGGGTGGGTAATTCTTTAATGAGAGCGATTGCATTCAGGATACAAGTGGCCACATTATTGACAGAGATTATATACACTCTGACTTTCTTCTTTTCTATGTTAGGCACATGGATTTTTTTAAAAAATTAATGTACATCAATATTGTGTCGTAATTTTCTGTTTAAAAGCTATATGTTGGGGCGGCTGGTTAGCTCAGTTGGTTAGAGTGCAGCCTTGAAACACAAGATCAAGGGTTTGGATTCCCCTACCAACCAGCTTCAATAAATTATAGATCCCAATTTTCTCTGAACCCATCAAAACTTACACCAATAAAATTTCATATTAATTCATTATGTAATCCAAAATTAAGTTGTTTACAGAAGTAAATGGCAAAATAAAAGCGAAGATGTCATCTTGCATTTTAAATTGTAGTTCAGATATACTGTACTACACACTTATAATTTGTATATTTTTACAAATAATTTTGAAAATAACAGATAAATTTATTATTCATTTTTTCAGTCCCAAGAACTGAGTATAAATTTCATATTATCACATTCTGGTTGATATATGGAGTTCAAAATTTCTTTTTTATTTTATTTCAAAGGTAAAGATGTGTTGCTAAAATGGTTTCAACTAAGGAGCTGCATACAATCACAGCAAATTTCCCTCTAAAATACCTGAAAACAGAATAAAAAATGTACATCACTGAAAACTAAGACCAACGTTTAACCCTACATCCTGTAACAAATCTCCCCTTACTGCTATGTCAATATTACATTCAAACAAACAAGCAAAAACTACCAGGATTTAGCTCATATAACCTGTGTTTGACTCATGAAATGAAGATGACCTGTTAACAATGTATTGTCTCTCCCTAAAAGTCAGAGATTCCTGAGGTTAGACATACTCTAAACGCCATGCAATAATGATTAAAGTAAGGGAATGTGTTTGGGGAACACAGGGAATGTTAAAGCCAATACAGGAATATACCACAAGGGACCTAGAAATTTTCGGACAATGTGTAAACAACAGTGATGATCTCTGGCTCTTTCTGGCATCTGCCTTGTACTCACAAGCTATTCACTTTCCCTTATTTCATCCCAAACAATTCACAGTGCAAGCATGTGCTGTGAGCTACTGTATTTGAGATTAAAATTTGTTGACAGAATAAAATGTTTTTTAACTCAAATCCATGTAAATAAATTTCTCTCTGTGCCTGGGAGAGGTAGAGAATTTCCTTAATAATGTTTTGTCATATAAATGCATATATGTATCTCTATTTATACATGCACATTATTATTAATCCTGGCCCCCTTTAACCGAAAAAAAAATCATTTTACATATCAATACCTAATTATCTTAAAGAACTAGTATGAATGCAGTTTGAATTATTAAGGAAGATCATTCTATATTCTAACATCTCCCAGTAACATTTTGTGATGCACAATTCCTCTGTTTTGGCTTCCAGTGTAGTTGTTTCAATGTTCCTATTTCCTTTTATAGAGTCTAGAAAATCAGGGTCTCCTGACACCCATTTTCTTTTATGTGTCCCAAATCATGATATGTTAAAGAAGAATTTTCCAATAATCTGCATCTATTAGGAATTCATTTTCACATTATTTCTTATCGAAGACCTTCTTAGTGCCATAAACCTAGCAATGGAAGTTGAGAGTATTCTATTTCACCAGGTGGGCCAAGTGGGGAACAATCTTGCTAGCATACAGTGGGTAGGGTCCCCTAGCCGTTCTGTTAGCCATTGTATGGCTCTGCGTCCTTCCTTGTATTCATACCTTCCACTTTTAATTATGCTACAAAAGAATTGCTCTTGATTGCCTTTAAGAATTTATTGCTGCAAAATACTAGGAGATTGTTGGTTATTCAACAAAACCTTCACAGTAATGATGTGAAATTTTCTTGCTTATTTGGTATGCCGTAGGCATTTGATTAACGACCTTTGCTGAGTAGTGTATTATCTTTGAAGGCCTTTCTAAGGGATTATATTAGTATATTCTGTCACTGATCCATCTAGGGCCTCAAGAAGAAGGGTACAACTGTTTGTAACTTTTAGTGTTCCAAACTTAACCTGATAAGTACTTCCTTTACAATAAGAGATCATCGATCTACAATTTCGATTGAATAAACTTTAAAAAATCTATATTTAAGATATAATCTAGATTTTCTTTTGTAAAGATCTATGTATAATTATGAATGGTTTTTATCCTCTTTATAATTCTGAATTTAAAAAATTATACTTCCTATTAAAATTACATTTTATTAAAACACACATGTTTTACATTATATAGTATATGTACCATGAATTATGCCTAGTAATTATAGATAATTTCTCTTTTCAAGTTATGAAAATAGTCTTAAAATTTAATTGAGAGGTTTCACATAAAGAGCTGTATGTATGACATAGCTCAAGTGCACACAGAAACCAGAATCATTATATAGAGCAGACAATAAAAATCATTATTCTCTTGGTATTTAATTCCATACTCCTACACTCAGGGGTGATATTTAAAAAGTATTTAACAATGAGTATGGTATAGGCACCAGCCAATCACAGCAGACCCTGGCTATAGGGCTGGTGTAGGATGGTAGGATCCCACCTCCTGATCTGCTGTGTATCATTCCTTTAGTTGTTAAATCTGGGGACACCTAACAGAGGGTCCTAAGAAGTGTGGTACTTGGCTTGAACAGCAGAAACACTGTCAGGATACTCAAGACAGTGGCTTTTTAGACACTGGTATCATTATTTTAACCACTGGTATGGCTGTCCTAGTGCATACGAGGTGAATGTGTCCTCTGTGCATGACTTCTGTATGAACTTGGTGGGGAAGTCAATGGTCCACAATATAGGAAGGAAAGTATCTCATTCTCTTTCATCAGAAAGGGGTGAAAGAAAAATGAATTCCTAGGTTCCACCACTTACATGTAAAAGGAAGATTTTAACCAAATAGCCATTTTTTTTTCATTTGTTCAAGGCGGGGCACATGTTATGATGAATAAGAGTACTTGCCCTTTGAGCATTTTAAGCCTAGGAAGAGGCAAACAATTATATTTCAGAAGACTGAGTTCTGTGGCAGGATGATGCAGAGTACATGGTGCTCAAGAATAGACCCTAACCAAGACAGGAGAGCTCGTGAGGTTTCCTGGGGAAAATGTCACTATAGCTTAGTATTTTTGGTGTTCCTTTCTTTTTATTTTATGGCAAATGTGCTTAACATGAAATTTATACCACAACAGTTTTTAAGCGAACAGTTCAGTGGTATTAAATACATTCAAAATCCTGTGCAACCATCACCAGCATCCATCTCCATAACTTCCTTTGCCTTTTAAAATCGAAGCTCTACACCCATTAAACAATAACTCCCCATTCTCTTCTCGCCCCAGTACCTGGCAAACACCATTCTACTTTCTGTCTCTATGATTTTCACTACCCAAAGTACCCCATGTAAGTAGAATCACACAGTATTTCCCTTCTTATGACTGGCTTATTTCCACTTATGGTAATGTAATCAAGGTTTATCCACGTTGAAGCATATGTCAGAATTTCTATGATTTTTAAAGCTGAATAAGGCTGGAGCTCAGGGGAAGAGGAGGAGAGACCTACAGAGTTCACACAGACAGGAGAAGCCACAATGAAAGAAAGAAAGGACCACTCCCACCATTTCAAGCCCCGGCTGCTTCAAGGCTGGAGCTGGTGAGTGCATGGGCAGGAGCTGACAAAAGCTGCTGCCATGCCCTTTGGATAGTGTGCTTGGAGCAATATTCCACAACATTAGTAATATACGATTGCATGGTTTTGTATTACAATAAGACAGATATACCCTCACACACACACACTCCCACCTTATTTTTGGAAATTACTCAGAGAGATATAAAGATTCCCTCTCTTTTCTCTAACAACTGCTTCTTACTCTTGGTAACAAAGAATGTTACCATGGAAGAGAACATATCCTCTCTTTTCTCTAACAACTGTAGACACCATACAAAACAGAAAAATTATTTCCACATAATCAAGAGCTATGAGAATATGCGCTACAATGATGATTGTATGGCAAAATAAAAGCTGTGGCTAATTAGACCTCCAGTGAATTTCCAATGCTCTTCTTTTTCCCTTAGAACTTTCTACTCAAGACAACCCAATTAAATAATGCAATGAAGCCTCTGATGCAATGTTTCAGACTACTTCTGAGACAGAAAACAGCAGCTCATAAATGGTGCATGCAGTTCAATCACAGTTCCTGACCTCAATATATGGATCAACAGTGCACACAAATTAGATCTAATTTTTCGATGTTCCTTGGGGATTTCTTTTTCTCCCTATCTGAAACCCTGAGTTATGACTCTTCTGATGAACCAGTGTGCTTCCATCACTGACATTTGGGTCCTGGTTTCAAGCTATATTTCATTGTTTTGCAATGAACATGATATATATATATATATATATATATATATGATCCAATTTTTCTAGGAACTAGAAAATAGCTGTGAAATAGAACTTTTGTTGCCTGCTGGTAAATGCTTTACCTAGTTTGTAAAGTAAAATCAGAATTCAAATAGTCAATGTTATAAAATAACTGACAAAAAAAATCATACAGAAAAAAGAATGCAAGCATACTTCAAAAATTTTATGAAAGATCCCTATTATCTTTTAATTCTATCTTTTCATGAATTTTTGAAGTATCCTTGTACAATCCTATTAAATGGTGTCTTCTTGCAAGACCTGTTTAATCTTAGATTTTAGTGTAAGTTTTTTTCTTTAATACACTAATGCTGATTGAAGTTCAAGGTATCCAGAAGAAATGACCCAGAGAGAACTTTTTAAGTCATCTCTTAAATTCCTACATGACCTGGAAAAATGCCACAGCCCAACCTCTGATTAAAGACACATTTCTTCTGAAAAGAGAAAAGAATTCATTAAATTTATTAAATCAATCCATGTATTAAACAATGAACTGAGTTGGCCACTCTGAGGATTTAGGGTTTATTTTATTTATTATTTTAACAAACTATTTAGAGGCTTGCTTTTTTATAATTGATATTTGACTCACCAAATACAATTATGGGTACTTATATTTTTGTTGATCTTCAGCTAAAAATCTCCAACTTGGAAAAAATTTATTCATTCAGTCAACAAACATTCTTGAACATCTATTATTTGTCAGGAACTATAATAGATGCTATAAATACAAAGTAATCCCTGTCAATAGGAAGATTTGACTTAATGGGAAAAAAAGAGTTGTTCACAAAAATATACTGTATATGATTCTATGCAATTGGTGTTTCTAAGAGGCACGAGTTAGGAATGTACAGTAATTCAAAGATAAAGATAGTATTTCATCCAGGAAGGATTAAAGGAGGCAGAAGACTTAGTGAATATGTTGGGGCAATGTATGCTTGAAGAAGACTCAGTGGATTAGCGTGACACTAGGTACGGTCCACGCTGCAGAGTCATAGATAATAGGGCTAGAAAAGGAGTTCAGAGTCAGAACGAGCTGGTGGCACCTGCCAAGATAATTGACTATGTGCTTATTTATTATTGTAAGATGGTATTTTTTAAAACAAGCAACAAAATGATATATATATATATGTGTGTGTGTATATATATATGTATATGTATATGTGTATATATACATACATATATAATATGTATACATATATATGTATATATACACACACACACACAGTAGTCCACCCTTACCTGCCTGGGATTCTTTCTGTGACTCCCCCAGTGGATGCCTGTACATATATACCTAGGATAAAGTTTAACTTATAATTAGGCACAGTAAAAGATTAACAACAATAATTAATAATAAAATAGAGCAATTGTAACGATATTCCAGCATTACTACTCTTGTGCTTTTGGGGCATTATTAAGTAAAACAAGGATTCCTTGAACACAAGCACTGTGATAATGCGACAGTCAGTGTGGTAACTGAGATGGCTACCAAGCGATTAACTGGCAGGTGGCACCCGAAGAAAGGATATGCTGAAGAAAGGAACGATTCTCATCCTGGGTAGGACAGAACAGGATAATGTGAGATTTCATCACACTACTCCGAACAGCATGTAATTTAAAACTTGTATTTTGCATATTACTGAAATTTTCCATCTAATATTTTTGACCTACAGTTGACCATGGGAAACTGAAACCAGGGAAAGGAAAACCATGGATAAAGGGTGACTACTGTACTGTTGTAAAATAATAAAAAAAGTTTGTGGGCACAGAAAATGTACTAAAAGGAATCAAAATAAAATTCTTAACTTTTAATAAAAGTATATATATTTTAACATATCAAAATACATTTTGTGTTAATTTATTAAATTAACATTTATAATTATAAAAATAATACATGCTCAAAGAACAAAATTCCATTTTTCAGAACCTGGAAAAGTAAGTGCATACACACACACACACTCCCTAATAACCCAACCACCTGAAGATAATGTGTTAATATAATTTTATACTATTTTACTTGTATACATTAAAAATAATTCTAATATACACTTTTTTTGAAGATTGCAACTTTCAATTTAAATATACAGTGTATCACTGTCAAAAAACATGAATAGATATTTTGTGAGGAAAAATGACAAATTAAGAACACCTGAAAAATCTCCAGGTCAAATAAATGGTAGATTAAAATATAAAAAGATGCTTTAAAACATATGGCTAATCTTGCAGGAACAAAAGTGTAGGCAACAAACTGAATTAAACAAATATTAGATTTCAGCAGTAGATGTACCAAGATTTGGACAAATCCTTATATTTAGTCATTTGTTTTTAATTTTCTCACTAATATAAGTGAGCTGTTATTAAACTTCTTTTCATACATTATACAGTATACATGTGATCATTTCCTTTGGAAAAATTCCTGGAAATGTTACCTCATCTGACTTATACATTTTTAAGGCTTTGTATATGTATTGCCAAATTTCTGGTCAAAAAAGGCTTAACCAATTTATATTCTAATGACCACAACAACTCTTGATTGGCACTTACCATGTCAAGTACATTGCATACATTATTATACATAAGCCTCCTAATAATCTTTTGAGGTTTATATCATTACCTCCAGTTATGGAATTAAAAGCCAAAAATCATGGGATTAAAGTTTCTTGCCAAGTTTACACTGTTAATATGTAACATTGTGGAAATTTCAATCCTCAGTTTATCTGATTTCCACAACCAATGATCTCAATCATTTTATGTCTTCAATGCCACCATGAACAAGAGTTCCAGTTTCTCTATGTATTTCCCCTTTACTGGCCTTACTCTTTGCCAATCTATAGGGGGAAATGGTATCTCATTTTAATTTGCACTTCTTTGATAACCAGTGAAGCCTGAACATTTATTTTAAGCTTACTGACCATTTGCATTTCTGTGTTTGCAAACTGCTTATTCATAGATATGGTGCCTGACTGTTTACTATTTATTTGTAAGAGCTTTTAAGAATTACAGGTATAAATTACTCTTAAAGTGATATGAAGGTTATTTTCTCCAATAAGTTGTTAATCATTTTTTGACCATTATTTTTGCCATACAAATGTGTTTAATTTAAGCTTTTTTATTCTTTCTGTATGTGTTTTGTGATTTCAGAAACATATTTCTAAAAGGACATTGTCTTTTAAATTTTACAAACCCTTTATGTTCATGGTCTACTTTTAGAAGTATAAAGAGAAAAAAAGTCAATAAAAAATGTTATGGCTTGAGGTTATTAATGTGCTTTTCTTCTTAACCTTTGAAACTTTCCTTTGTACCACCTGCCCTTTGCCCTACTCTTTCCTTCTGTCTGAAGAAGATCAGGAGTTGTTACAGAAGAATCAAAGGGAAAGATTTGGCTTCTGACATTTAAAAACATGATTTGGAAGCAAGTCAATTCCCTTGAGAGGTAGGATGTCATCAAGAGAAAAGACTGTCAAATTCCTTTATCTGTCTGCTTAGCATACCAAGAGCTGGGGTGTGTGAGCTGAACCACAAAGGTCCAAATAGGAAAAGCAAACAGTGAAGCCAGGTCTTTCCTGACCCTAGAGAAAATTAGA
>NW_007742987.1:14386-14934 GCF_000696425.1 Galeopterus variegatus
GTGCCTGTGTAATTGCTTTCCGTTAAATACATGAGTCAAGATTTTGGCATTATACTTCATGGGTAATGCAAACAGTCTCATTAATATATTTTAGGAATGTACTTCTGATTATTCTGGTTGCATCTGCCATACTGCCAGGTCATTCTAAATAACTCAAACGGTAAGGTTCTCTCACCTCTACCACCACAAACTTCACATTGGGACTCAAAAGACATAGGAGCAAAAATAAGTGGTTTAACTAACTCCAGTTGTTCCAAGATTACTTTTAACAGACTAAGGGTAATAGCTTGACCTTTCCCTTCAATTTCATAGTAGTAATTTTATATTATTTGCTTTATTTTAGGAAGTCCTAACGGATTGCAATGTCATGTGAACCTGAATAGCTTTTTGAGGACCTAAAGAGGAAGTAGCTGGGCTCATCAACTTTGTGGACAACAACATAACCTCCAAGAAGATTTATTGATTGAAAGGACGATTCATCAGTCCTCTTATATAAAAGGCTCTTTCAACAACTAGGACAGAAGGGTTTCAAAGGGCAATAGCTTACA
>NW_007742987.1:16887-17766 GCF_000696425.1 Galeopterus variegatus
TGAGACAAATGGCATTTAGATCCCTAAACTAAGCTAATTCAGCTTAGTTCTGAGCAGGATGTTCAAACAAGTATGAGTCAATCCTTGTTGACTTTGTGAACACATGCACGCATGCACGCACACACATGGGTGGGTGAGAAGAGAGAGGGAGAGAGAGAGAAAAGAAGAAGAGGATGAAGAGAGGAGGAGGAGGAAGAGGAAAAGAGAAGGAGGAGGAGGAGGGAAAAGAATACATGGAGAGACATTATATTCACAAAAGACATAAATTATGGTTCGAGAAAGCTTCTCTAGATCTTGAAAAGCAAGGAACTTCCAAGCTGGCATCTGGGCTTCAATGAGTTAAACAATGTATAAGCAAAATTTAATTCCATCTCAATCAAAGTACCAGTAAATTATTTTGGGTATATTAATAAACTGATTATAAAGTTTATATGGAAAGGTAAGACCCTCAAAATAGCCAACACACTATTGAAGGACAGAGTTGGAGGATTAACACTACCTGACTTGAAGACTTACTATACATCTACAGAAAGAATAGACAATTAGGTGACTGGATCAAAATAGAGAGCTCAGAAACAGACCCACGTGAATATAATCAGTTGATCTTTGACAAAGGAGTGAAGGCAACACTACAAGGAAAAGATAGTCTTTCAACAAATGGTGCTAAAACAACTGGACATCCACCAGCAAAAAATAAATAAATCTAGACATGTTCCTTATACTCTAGAAAAATTAGCTCAAAATGACTTACAGAGCTAAACGTAAAATTCAGATCTCCAAAACTATAAAACTTTTAAAAGATAACATAAGAGAACATATAGATAACCTTGGGTTTGGCAATGACATTTTAGAAACAACACCAAAAGCATAATCCATGAA
>NW_007742987.1:19149-20104 GCF_000696425.1 Galeopterus variegatus
ATGGAAAAATAAACTGGTACTACCAGACAATGGAATATTGTTCAGCAATAAAAAGAAATGAGCTATCAAACCATGGAAAGACATGAAAGAAATGTATATGAATATTACTCAGTAAAAGAAGCCCGTCTGAACAATCTACATACTGTATGATTCCAATTATATGACATTCTGGAAAAAGCAAAACTATGGCGACAGTAAAAAGATCAGTGGTTGCCAGCAATTAGGGAAAGGAGAGATGAGCAGGCTGGACACAGAGAACGTTTAGGGCAATGGAAATATTCTGTAGGACACTATAATAGTAGATACATGTCATTCATTGTACACTTGTTCAAACCCATAGAACGTACAACACCAAGATTGAACCTTCACGTAAATTATGGACTTTGGGTGATAATGATGTGTCAATTAATGAAGGTTCATCAGTTGAAGTAAATGTACCATTCTGGTGGGGAATGCTGATATGGAGGATGTGAAATTGTGGGGGCAGAGGGTATATGGGAACTCTCCCTACCTTCATTTCAATTTTGTTGTGAACCTCAAACTGTTCTACAAGGTAACATCTAATACAAAACAAAAATAATAAAAAGAAAAAAGTATGACCAAGTTTTTTCAGGTAGAGATTCTGACAGAAGTCTAAATGAATAAATAAAAACNCCACTTTGGAAGACAGTTTGACAGTTTCTTACAAAACCAAACATGCTCTATGGTTCGGATCCCTGTACTGGCCAGCCACCAAAAAAAAAAAAAAAACCAAATGTGCTCTTACCATATGATCCATCAGTTGCATTCCTTAGTATTTATCCAAAGTAGTTGCAAACTTACATTCACACAAAAACTTGTGCACGAATGTTTGTAGCAGTTTTATTCATAATTGCCGAAACTTGGAAGCAGTGAATGGAAAAATAAACTGGTACTACCAGACAATGGAATATTGTTCAGCAATAAAAAGAAATGA
>NW_007742988.1:0-20101 GCF_000696425.1 Galeopterus variegatus
GGGGGGGGGGGGGGTGATTGGCCTGTATGGAGATCCAGACTCTTGACCTTGGTGTTATAACACCATGCTCTCATCAACTGAACTAACTGGCCAGCTGATAATTTCCTTTTCACGAAGGTCAGGATCCATCCAACAAGGGTTTCTTCTTCCAATTCCTCCTCTCTACGTTAAAATCCCTTTATATCCTAATTTATTTTCTTTTCCTACACTCCTAACTCTGAGAAGATTCTTTCTCGGTTTGAAGAATCATAGTTCTCCACTAAATCACTTGATACCAAAACACTTTAACTTCCTTAATTGTCACTCTTTGATTAATGTTCAAACTTTCCCTTTTAAAGTACTCCTCCTTTAGAGTGCAATATTACAACACCAAGGTCAAGGGTTCAGATCCCCATACCAGCCCGCTGACGAAAAAAAAGCTCAACCTTCACCTAACTCTTCATCTCCTTGAGCTAAATGATCTTTCTCCCTTTCTTGTTTGTTTACAACTGCTACCTCTGCATCTTCACAAGTTTCACTCTTATTTTTAAGCCGGTTTCTACTCTTATAAGTCATCTGAAAATAGAGACCTTAAACTTTCAATGATTTCTTGGCTGACCCTCCCATTCCTGCCATAAAATAGAAATAAATGTGAATATTGGCATATCACTTCCTAGCTATAGCTTTTTTTTTCACTAAAAAAACCCAAAAAACCCCAAACTGTACCAGACTTCCGGTTTCTGGTATAGTTTGTAAGAAGCTTGGAACTCGCCACTTCATCCCAACAACTAGTAAAAAGCTTAACAAACAGAAAAATCAACAACTCTTCTTAGATCCATTATGAAATGAGGTCACAGGGCAAACCGATGTGCCCAAATATGGACAGACAAACAGGCAGATACAAAGAGTCATGACATACTAGGGCAGAAACCCACAAGGAGAAACCGCCATTGGAACCAGTGCCAAAGTAGGGAAAACTAAACTATAATTGATGAGTTGCTGGAAGCTTGGTATGAACAAGTCTGAGGTTAAATCCAAGAAAACCCAGTAATGGGGGTGGGGAATTCTTTTGTAAATTTTACTTGGAGTTCTACCAGGTTCTCACAGTGAATATCAGAGAAAAATCCCCTTGTACTTTTGTCATGAGAAGGGGAAAAGGAACCTGTGAAATACACCCTTGATCTTGGTGTTATAACACCAAATTCTAACCAACTGAGTTAGCTGGCCAGCCCGCACATTAACAAATTTAAAAGAATAGAAATCATACGCTGCTTTCACAATGGAATTAAACTAGGAATAAATAACAGAAAGATGGCTGGAAAATTCCAAAATATGTGGAGATTAAACAACTCCAAAACAATACTCTTACAAGTAACAATAAAGAAGAAAACTCAGGAGTAATTAAAAAATATTTTAAACTAAATGAAAATAAAAACACAACTTATGAACATTTGTGAAATTCAGTGAAAGTAGTGCTAAGGGAAACATTTATAGCACTGAATGCATGTATTAGACAAGAAGAAAGATCTAAAATCAATTATCCAAGTTTCCACCTTAGGAAACTAGAAAAAGAACAGTAAATTAAATACAGAACAAGCAGTGGAAAAGAATAATAAAAATTAGAGAAGAAATCAATGAAATTGAAAATAGGAAACCAATAAAGAAAACCAATAAAACCTAAAGTGATTCTTTGAAAAAAATCAATAAAATCAGTAAGATTTAGCTAGGCTGACTAAGATAAATAGAGAGAGGATACAAATAACTAACATCACAAATAAGAGTGGGCATCACTACATATCCAATGGACACTAAAAGATAGTCAAAGTATACTATGAAGAACTGTGCCTACAAACATGATAACCTAGATGAAATGGATCAATGCCTTGAAAAACACAATCTGCCAAAACTCACACAATAAGAAACAGAAAATCTGAGAAGGCCTACATGTATCAAAACAATTGAAAAAAGTGACATCACAGAAAGATGGTGGAATAGACAGTCTTGGGGTCACTCTCCCCACCAACTGACCAATTTAGAACTATTAAAAAGCAAAAACTGCCAACCTGGGACCGCTGGAGCTTGGGGAAAGAGGTGGAAAGACCTGCAGAGTTCATGAAGGCAAGAGAAGCCACAGTGAGAGGAAGAAGAAACTACTCTGACTGTTTCAAGCCATGGCCACTTCAGACCTATCCTGTGAGAGATGTTAAAAACCTACAGCACATGGAACAGGAGCCAGCAAAAGCCACAGCTAAGCCCTTTGTGTGAAGTTGCCTGGAGCTTTAAGGGAGAAGAGTGTCTTGGAGTGTACGATACCTACCCCCAGGCAAGCAAGACCACTGACAGGGTTTCTGTGGACCCACATAGTGAGGGCCACAGCCGACTGAAGAAAGGAAAACACCCAGAGGCTGGTGAGCCATCATCAGGGACTGATGCATGGGCCACCCCATGGGAAGTGTTTGGAGTTGGGGAGGAGGGATGGCCTGATGGGAGAACACTGGGGTGCAGAGTAGGCAGCAGACTTGCCTTCCAATTGGCAAAGGCCTACTCAGTGGAGAATGGTCAATTTGGCAGAACAGCAGGGGCACAGTTTGCTAGAAAGACTCAGTCCCAGGCCAGAATTTCTATACAGACCAGGTGTATCTGACCTCTCAAGACTGGGAGGTGATTAAAAAGCAAACTGTTAAAATCCAGTCCACACAAAAAGCCTTCCCCAGAGAATCAGCATCAAAACAATTTAGTGCAACT
This sequence comes from Galeopterus variegatus, assembly GCF_000696425.1. NCBI lineage: Eukaryota > Metazoa > Chordata > Mammalia > Dermoptera > Cynocephalidae > Galeopterus > Galeopterus variegatus. Next base: position 2,725 of record NW_007742988.1, read on the forward strand.
AGAGTTCAAGAGCTGGTCCCTAGGGGAAGTATCCCCGATTTTGGAATTAACAAAAACCACAGACCAGAAACAAAGCTCTGATATTAACCAGTAAAGGTCTAACATGACCAAAGAATACCTATAAAACCTGGAAGAGGTAGCAGTCTCCTTAAATGCCTAGGCATCAACATAAAGACACAAAGACTGAGAAAGGAGAGACAAACATAACACCAACAAAGAAAACAAAGCACCAGTAATGGACCCAGAAGAACAGTGGATTTATGAAATGTCTGACAGAAAATTCAGAATGACTTTTTTAAGGATGTTCAGGGGGTCACAAGAAAATACAGGTAAAAAACTAAATGATACATGGAAAACAATCCAGGAGCAGAACAAAAACTTGAAAAAAGGAATCGAATAATAATATTAAAAACAGAAATTCTAGAATTAAAAAAATACATTATCAGACCTGAAAAACTTGACAGAAAGCTCCAACAGCGGAGTCAATCAAATAGAGGAAAGAATCAGGGAGCTCAAAGATAGAATACATGAAATTATCAAATCAAAGAAGCAAAAAGAAAAAATGAAACAGAAATACAGCAAATATGGGACTCCCCCAAGCAAAATAACCTCTGCATAGATGGCATACCCAAAGGAGAGGCAAAAGGAAGAAATGTAGAAGGCATATTCAAGAAAATGATGGTTGACCATTTCCCAAGTGTGGAGAAAAGTGACAGCATCCAGGTATAGAAAGCTCAGAGGTTGCCAACCAAATTCAATCTAAGAAGGAACACACCAAGGCACATCATAGTTGAATTATCAAAAAAACAAAGACCAAGAAAGAATACTTGAAAGCAACAAAAGAAAAGAAATACCTAACATTCAATGGAGCCCTAACATGTCTCAGCAGATTTCTCAGTAGAAACCCTAAAGGTCAGAAGAGAATGCGATGATATATTCGGGGTGCTGAAGGAAAAAGACTGTCAGCCAAGAGTTCTCTATCCACCAAAACTAACCTTCAAATATGAAGGAGAAATAAAGTCATTCCCAGCCAAACAAAAGCTAAGGGAACTAACTTATCAACACTTGACCTGTCTTCCAAGAAAAGCTAAAGGAAGTTCTTCAGTAGGAAAGAAAATGATGCTAAGGAGCAGGAAGAAAATGTTTGAAGGTACGTAACTCATTAGTAAAGTAAGTTCACAGTCAAACTTAGAATATTTCTGTCATGGGCCGGCCCATGGCTCACTCAGGAGAGTATGGCGCTGATAACACCAAGGCCATGGTTTCAGATCCTATATAGGGATGGCCGGTTAGCTCACGGGCTGAGCGTGGTGCTGACAACACCAAGCCAAGGGTTAAGATCCCCTGACCGGTTATCTTTAAGAAAAAAGAAAAGACAAGAAAAGAAAAGAAAAGAACATTCCTGTCATAAGGGTGGTGAATAAACCACTTACATCTTTATTATAGAGACTAAAGGGCAAACCTAACAAGACACTGATGTATACAACAACAAATAAAAGATAGACAATATTAAGAGATGTAACATGAAACAACAAAATGTCAAAAAATGGGAGGGAATGATGCCAAAGTATAAAGTTGGCTTGGGTTTTTTTCTTTTTCTTAGATATCAAAATTAAGTTGTTATTAGTCTGAAGCAATTTGTTAAAACTATAACATGTTTTTTGTAAGCCTCATGGTAACCATAACACAAAAACTTGTAAGAGACATAAGAAAAATGCATAGTAAGAAATCAAAATACACTGTTATACCAAATCATTCAATCACAAAGGAAAACAGTATTATTAGAAAAAAAGAAAAATTGATCAACAAAACAAACAGAAAAAAAAGGAAAAGAATGCAGTAACATGTTAATATATATTGATAACTCTAAATGTAAATGGATTAAATGCCTCAAGTGGCTGAATGGATTATAAAACAAGAACCAATAATATGCTGCCTATGAGAAACTCACATCACCCATAAAGACACACCATCTGAAAGTGAAGGAAGAAGATACTTCATGTAAATGGAAACCAAAAAATAGCAGGAGTAGCTATATATCAGATAAAATAGATTTCAAGCCTAGAAAAGTAAAAAAAAAAAAAAATGATAAGGAAGGTCATCACATAATGATAAAGGGATCAACTTTTGATAAGGTAAACAAAATAGACAAACCGTCAGCTAGACTAACCATTAAAAGAAGAGAGAAGACCAAAATAACAAAAATCAGAAATAAAAAGAGAGACATTACAACCAATACCACAGAAATACAGTCATTAGAGAGTATTCTAAACAACTATACGCCAATAAATTTGAAAACCTAGAGGAAGTGGATAAATTTCTTGACACACACAAACTAACAAGTCTGAATCAAGAAGACATAGAAAACCTGAACAGACCAATAACAAGCAATGAGACTGAAGCAGTAATCAGCAGTCTCCCAACAAAGAAAAGCCCAAGACTGGCTGGCTTTACTGCTGACTTCTGCCAAACCTTTAAAGAGGAATGACTACCAATTCTCTTCAAACTACTCCAAAAAATTGAAACAGAGGCCTTGCTCCCAAACTTAGTCTATGAAGTCATTATCATCCTGATTCCCAAACCAGACAAAGATACAACAGAAAAAGAGAACTGTAGGCCAGTATCTTTGATGAACACAAAAATCCTCAAAAAAAATTAGCAAATAAAATACAGCAAAACATCAAAAACATTGTATAAGTCCGTTTTGTGTTACTATAACAGAAATACCTGAGACTGGGTAATTTATAAAGAAGAGAGGTTTATTTGGCTAACGATTCTGGGACAGCTGCATCTGGCATGGGCCTCCAGCTGCTTCTACTCATGGCGGAAAGTGGCAGGCAGCCAGTGGGTACAAACGGATCACATGGCAAGAGGAAGCAAGAGAGTGAAAGAAGGTGCCAGGGTCTTTTTAAGCAACAAGCTCTTGTGGGAACGAACAGAGCAAGAACTCACTCATTAATCCCCCCCTCCTCCAGGGAGAGCATTAATCCATTCATGAGGGATCTGCCCCCATGACTCACTCAGTTTCCAACACTGCCACATTGGAGATCAAATTTCCACATGAGTTTTGGAGGGAACAATACATCCAAATTCCATGAAACATCATACACTATGATCATGTGGGATTCATTCCACAGATGCAAGGATGGTTCAACATATGCAAGTAAATAAATGTGATACACAACATCAACAAAATCAAGGACAAAAACCATGATTATCTAAATAGATGCAGAAAAAGCATCTGACAAAATTCAACATCACTTCATGATAAAGACTCTCAGCAAATTAGGTGTAAAAAGAAAGTATCTCAACACAGTAAAGCCATCTATGACATCCCACTGCCAATATCATCCTTAAGAATGGGAACAAGACAAAGATGCTCACTTTCACCACTTCTATTTAACATAGTACTGGAAGTACTAGCCAGAGCAATCAGGCAAGAGAAACAAATAAAGGGCATCCAGATCAGAAAATATGAAGTCAAATTGTCCCTGTTTGCAGATGACATGATCCTATACACAGAGAAACCTAAAGATTCTACAAGAAAAACTCTTAGAGCTGATAAACTATTTTAGTAAAGTTGCAGGATACAAAATCAACATGCAAAAATCAGTAGTGTTTTTATATGCCAACAATGAATTGGTAGAAAAAGAAATCAAGAAAGGTGGCCAATTAACAATAGTCACCAAAGAAATTAAACACCTAGGAATAAATTTAACAAAGGAGATGAAAGATCTCTACAAAGAGAACTACAAATAACTGTTGAAAGAAATTAAAGAGGAAACAAAAAGATGAAAAGACATTCCATGCTCTTAGGTTGGAAGAATTAACACTGTCCATTCTACCCAAGGTGATCTACAGATTCAATGCAATACCTATCAAATACCAAAGACATTCTTCACAGAAATAGAAAAAATAATCCTAATACTCATATGAAACAACAAAAGATCACAAATAGCCAAAGCAATCCTGAGCAAAAAATAAAACAAAATAAAGCTGGAGGCATAACACTACTTGACTACAAATTACACTTCAAAGCTATAATAACCAATAGAACCTGCTACTGGCATAAAACAGACATGTCGACCAATGGAACAGAATAGAGAAACCAGAAATCAACTCACATACAGTCTGTAATTCAACAAAGGCAAGAAGAACATAGATTGGTGGATAGACTGCCTCTTCAATAAATGGTCCTGGGAAAAGTGGACATCCATATGTAGAGGAATGAAACCAGACCCAGACCACCCCCTTGCCATATACAAACTTTGTACTCCACAAAAATATACAGTCAATTATGTTTCAATAAGAAAGAAAGAAAGAAAAAGTACAGTGTATTAATGGTTACCAGAAACTAGGAGGAGAGGGGGATGGGAGAAGAGGTAGACTAATGGATATAAAACTATGCTGTCTACCCTAGGTGAATCATTGTGAAGTATATGTTTATATTGAAACAATACACTGTACCCCTCAAATATGTATAAATACATGTTAAAAATTGAGAAAATAAAACAACTAAATCAATGATTAATTACTTTCCAATTTAGGAATCACCAGTCCCAAGTGGTGATTTCTACCAAATATTGAAGAATGAAATTATGCCAATTCTCTACAATATCAGAATATAGAATATATAGTAGCAGAGGGAATACTTCCTAATTCACTCTATGAGGCTAGCATCACTCTAACACCCAAACAAGCAAAGATATTACAGAAAAAGAAAACTACAGACAATATCTGTCATAAACATGGATGTAAAAATCCCCAATAAATTATTAGCAAATCAAATCTAACAAGGTATAAAAAAATTACACCACAACCAAGTGGAATTTATCCCAGGTATGCAAGACTGGTTCAACATTTGCAAATCAATTAATGCAATACATCACATCAACAATCTGCCAAAGAAAAACCACATGATCCTGTCAATGGATGAAGAAAAAGCATTTGACAAAATCCAACATCCATTCATGATAAAAAACTCACAGTAAACTGGCAATAGAGGGAAACTTCCTCAACTTGAAAAAAAATATCTAGAAAAATCCTACAGCTAGCATCATCTTAATGATATACCGAAACTTGAAACTTTCCAACTAAGATCAGGAAAAAGGCAGGGCTGTCCCCTCTCACCACTGCTTTTCAACATCATAATAGAAGTTGATGGTAAATGCAATAAGACAAGAAAGGAAATAAAAGGTATACGGATTGGGAAGAAAGAAATAAAACTGTCTTTATTTGCAGATGACACAATCATTATGCAGAAAATCTGAACCAATTAACAAAAACTGGAACTAATAAGTCATTATGGCAAGATTGCAGGATACAAGAGTAATATGAAAAAGTCAATCATTTTCCAATACACCAGCAATGAACAAATGGAATTTGAAATTAAAAACACAAAATCACTTACATTAGCACACCTAAAACTGAAATATTTAGGTATAAATTTAACAGAATATGTGAAAGATCTATATGAGGAAAAGTATAAAACTCTAACAAAAGAAGTCAAAGTAGAATTAAATGAATGGAGATATTCCATTTTCATGGATAAGAAAACTCAATATTTTGAAGATGTCAGTTCTTCCCAAATTGTTCTATAGATTCAGTGCAATTGCAATTAAAATCTCAGCAAATTGTTTTATAGACATCGACAAACTAATTCTAAAGTTAATATGGAGAGCCAAAAGACCCAGAAAAGCCAACACAATATTGAAGAACAAAGCTGCAGGACTGACAGTATCTAATTTCAAGAATTACTATAAAGTTACAGTAACATGACAGTGTGGTATGGGTGAAAGAATACACAAACAGATTAATGGAACAGAATAGGGAGCCAGGTAATAGATCTATATAAATAATGTCAACGATCTTTGACAAAAGAGGAGAGAGAGAAACAACAGCAATAGAGAAAAGACAGTATGGAAAAACTGGATATCCACATGCAAAAAAATAAATCTAGACACAGACCTTACACCCTTCACAAAAATTAACTCAAAATGAATCATATATCCAAATGTAAAATGCAAAGCTATTAAACTCTTAGAGGGTAACATAGGAGAAAGTCTATATAACCATGAGTCAGTAATATTTTAGATAAAATAGAGATATGTTCTATGAAAGAAAGAATTGCTAAGTTGGACTTCATAATTTCTGCTCTGTGAAAGACACCATCCAGAGAATGAAAAGACAAGCCAAAGACTGGGAGAAAATACTTGCAGTGAACATGTCATGAAGAATTGTTATCCAAAATATATAAAGAACTCCTCAAACTCAACAATAAGAAAACAAACAACCCAATGAAACAGTGGGCCAAAGGTCTTAGCCACATCACCGAAGACAACAGCAAACGCTGGCAAGCATGTGGAGCAATGGATTCTCATTCATTCCTGGTAGGAATGCAAAATGGTATAGCCCTTTGGAAAACCATTTGGAAGTTTCTTACAAAACTAAACTCTTACCGTAAGATCCAGTGATCATGCACTGTGATGTCTTCTTAAAATAGTTAAAAACTTATGTCCATATGATAACCAGCACATTTTTATAGCAGCTTTATTCATAAGTGCAGCAATTTGGAAGCAACCAAGATGTCCTTCAGTAGGTGAATGGATAAATACACTGTGTCATATTCAGACAACAGAATTTTATTCAGCATGAAAAGATATGGGCTATCGAGCCATGGAAAGACACAGAAGAACCCTAAATGTATATTACTAAATGAAAGAAGCCAGTCTGAAAAGGTTACTTACTGTGTGATTCCAAGTGTATTACATTCTGGAAAATGTAAAAACTAGAGAGACAGTAAAATGATACCGACAGTAAAATGATAGGGTAATGAAACTATTCTGTACGATACTGTAGCGGTAGATACATGTCATTATAGATTTACCCAAACATATAGAATGCACAACCCCAAGAGTAAACGTGGACCAGGGATTCAGTGAAGGAATTAAAAAGTGGTTGGGCTAAGAGTGAACCCTAATATAAACTATGGACTTTGGGAGATAATGATGTGTCAATGTAGGTTCATTAATTGTAACAAATGTACCATTCTGGTGGAGAATGTTGATAATGGGGGAGGCTATGCATGTGTGGGGGCAGGGGTTATATGGGAAATCTCTGCACTTTCAGTTATGTTGTGAACCTAAAACTGCTCTAAAAAATAATACATATTTTTTAAAAAACCCAGCCTTACTGGAATGTAATTTACACACAAAATTCACCAATTTTAAGTGTATAAATCTGAGTTTTGACAAATGTTTACAGTCATGCTACCATGACTACAATCATGATACACGATATTTGTATCACCTTCCAAAACTCTCTGTGCTGCTTTGCAGTTAATTCCTTCATCCCAGACTCTGGCTCCTGGCAACCGTTATCTGATTTGTGTCATTAGTTTTGTCCTTTTTCTAATGTCATATAAATGAAATTAAACAGTATGTAGTCTTTTGTGTTTACTTTCTTCATTTAATATAATGCTTTTTTCTTTTTTGCAACTGGCTGGTATGGGGACCTGAACCCTTGACCTTGGTGTTATCAGCACCAGATTCTGAGTGAGCTAAGCAGCCAGCCCTTAACATAATGCTTTTTAAAAGATATAGCCATGTTGTTCCATGTATCACTAGCTTGTTCCTTTTTATTGCTGAGTAGGATTTCATGGTAGGTATAAAGCAAAATTTGTTCACTTATTCACTAGTTGATACACATTTGGGTTGTCTTCAGTTTGGGGCTTGTACTGGATTGTCCCCCCAAAACTCACTGAAGCTTGAATTGTGTCCCCCAAGTTTTATGTATTAGAAACTTAGCCCCCACTGAAACTGTTAAGAGGGTGAGAAATCTTATTATGGTAATTGAAAGGTGGAGCCTTGAAGAGGTGATTGGATTGTAGGACCATGCAGTAGTGAATGGATTAAAAATGGTGGTCATGGACATGGTTCTGAGGGCTTTAAAAGAGGAGAGTCTGTCTGTCTTTCTGCTCTCTCTGCTTCCACCATCTTGCAATATGAGTCTCCTGGGTCGCTGTCGCCACCACAAGATGGACTTTGAACTTCCCAGTCTCAGAAACTGTAAGCAATAAATGTTGTTTTTCTTTATAAATTACCCAGTTTCAGGTATTTTGTTATATTCAACCTCAAAGGACTAATACAGGGCTATTATAAATAAAGATGTTATAAACATCGACATACTAGTCATTGTATGAATATATGTTTTCTTTCCTTTTGGGTAAAGTAGAATTGCTGACCCATATAGTAAGTGTATATCTAACCTTCAAAGGAACTGACAAACTGTTTTCCAAAGTGACTGCATGATTCAGTATTCATATCAGCAATGTATGGACATTCCAGTTAATTGACGACCTTGCCCCATACTTAGTTGTGTTTTAAAGTCTAGTCATGCTAATGATCGCAGTGGTATCAAATTGTGGTATAATTTTCATTGTCTTGATGACTAATGATGTTGAACATCTTTTCTTGTGCTTGTTGGTCATTTGTATTTCTTCTTTGGTGAAGTATTTATTCAAATCCTTTGGCCATTAAAAATTTTTTTTTTAATTGGGAAGCTTGCTTTTTTCTTAAGTTGTGAGAATTCTGGATACAAGCCTTTTATTAGATATGTGTTTTGCAAACATTTTTTTTCCAAGTCTGTGGCTTGTCTTTTTCCTTTTTTATCAGACGAGCAGAAATTTCTTATTTTGATAAAGTCCAGTTTAATGAGTTTTTCTTAATGGTTTATTTTCTTTATGTCCTATCTATGCAATCTTTGATTAACCCAAGGTTACTAAGATTTCCTCATTTTTTTTCTAGCTCTGGCTTTTACAGTTAGATTTATGAATAACGAAAAATTAATTTTTGTATGTGTGAGGTAAGGGTCAAGGTTTAACTTTTTTGTTTTTTGACAGCAGGCCAGTACAGGGGTCCAAACCCTTGACCTTAGTGTTATCACCATCACAAAGATTTAATTTTTGCATATGGATCAAAATGTTCCAGCATTTGTTGAAAAGACTATCATTTCCTCATTGAATTATCCTGGCTCCTTCATCCTTCTTTTTCAAAACTGTTTTGGATATTCTGGTCCTGTGAATTTCCATGCAAATTTTAGGTTAGCTTGTGTTAAATTAAGTTTGGCCTAAATGTTTCTCCAGACATAGTAATGGTAACCTAACTTAATGTGTAAACAGAATGAACCTACTCCTATAACAAGTAGATGAATCTCAGCCCATCATAGGCAGCCAACTGTTAAAACCAGGTTCAAGTAAGGCAAATGCCCAGCTGTAACAAAATCCAGCTGTTTTTGTATCTCACTTCTGTTTTCTGTATATTACTTTCCTTTTTCTATACATAAATATTACCCAACCACATGGCATCCCTGGAATCACTGTTAACCTATTCTGGATCTGGGGGCTGAATTCTGGTTCTGGTTCTGGTTCTGATTCATGAATTATTCTGTGCTTGATTAAACTCTGTTATATTTAAATTGCCTTAAGTTTTTCTTTTAACTCTTGTCAATTTCTACAAAAAAGCTTGTTGAGTTTTTGATCAGGATTGCACTGAATCTAAAAACCAGTTTGGGAACAACTGACACTTAAGAATATTTAATGTTCAAATCTATGAACATAATATATCTCTCCACTTATTTAGGTATTTTGTTACTTTTTCTTAGCAATATATTCTAGCTTTCATTGTACAGGTTTTGTACTTGCTTCATATTTTATTAATTTTATCCCTAAGTGTTTAATATTTTAGATGCTACTGCAAATGGTATTTTAAAATTTTAATTTCCAATTTTTACCTGCTTATTGCTAATATACAAAAATACAACTTTTTCATAATGATCCTGTACCCTGCCTGTAATCTTGCTAAAGTCATTTATTAATAATGTTTTAGTAGCTATTCGTAGATCCCAGCCATGACATTTTAAGAAAAAACCTCATTGTGTCTTAATTTCCTTACGTAAAAAAGTATTTATGAGAAATAAAAATTGAGATGAAAATCTGAGTCGAGGTGGGGGGCACCGAGGGCCTCAGCCACACCCCCGGATGTCCACATTCAGCCCAGGGGTGACCACTAGGTCGCAGCCATAAGTGTCCCGGGCTCCCAACCTGGGGCAGTAGGGAGCTGAGGGCCTCAGCCACGCACCCCCCTTAAGTGTGTATCCAGCCCAGCCACGACTGAGCCACAGCTGGAAGCCCCGTAGGCTCCCCTGCCAGAATGCAGGAGGTGCCATGAGCCTTGACCATGCCACTCCTCTCCTTTCTCCTGCTCCCACCCTATCTACCTCTTTCCCCTCCCCCCCACCAATTGCTCAGCAATATCTTAGAATGAAAAATAAATAAATAAATAAATAAATAAACAAACAAACAAACAAACAAACAAACAAATAAATAATTCACATGAAAAGAAAAAACAAAACAAAACAAAACAAAAACCTTCTAAGACATTTAGCACACTATTGACCCCACAGCAAATATCCATCGCTCATTAAATCCATTCCCAAATTTTAGAGTTCTTACTACAGGTTTCAGCATTGTTGACATGTCTAAACCCTGTCTCTAGGCCTGAAATAGAATTAAAAGAAAATATGAATATTTCCATAGACTTTTTGAAGTACCCTTATATTTCAACACCTGAATGATGTTCCACCATTTCAAGTACAAGTCCTAAATCAAATTTATAATCTTCATTTACCCATGAATCATTTGTTTTCTGAAAGTCCCATTCCTGGTAATAAAATAAAATCATTGTCATCTCAACTACCCAGAAAATTTTGTAGGAATTATCAATAACTCTCCAAGATACTCTTAAATCTAGTCAGTTACTACATTCCGTAATAACCACAATAGCTATTTTTAACACTTATAATGTGACAAACACTATGTCTAACACTTATTTAATCCTCACAATTCTACGAATTAAGTTGCTATCATTATATTTCATAGATGAGAAAACTGTGACATAGAGATTACATAACTTTCCCACAGTCGTGTACTCAGTAACAAAAGAGACAGTATCATACATAACCTAGGCAATCCTACTCCAGAAACAATACTCTTTTTTTTTGTCTTTTTTTGAGACTGGTAAGGGGATCGCAACCCTTGGCTTGGTGTCGCCCGCACCGCGCTCAGCCAGTGAGTGCACTGGCCATCCCTATATAGGATCCGGACCCGTGGTGGGAGTGCCGCTGCGCTCCCAAGCGCTGCACTCACTTGAGTGCGCCACAGGGCCAGCCCAGAAACAATACTCTTAAACATAAATTATATTGCCTCTAATGTGTGTAGACTGTAGAAGCTACCTGTTAGTGGTGATAATGGGACTGGGTGCCATTAGATGATATTTAGGGAATTCATGAAATGTCTAAATACTCCATTAAAATAAATATCCCGGGCCAGCCCGTGGCTCACTCGGGAGAGTGTGGTGCTGATAACACCAAGTCAAGGGTTAAGATCCCCTTACCGGTCATCTTTAAAAAAAAAAAAAAAAAAAAATTAAAAAAATTAAAAAAATAAATAAATAAATAAAAATAAAAAATAAAAATAAAATAAATATCCCTCACCATGAGGTTCTTGAAAAAGAAAGTGGCTAGTACCAAATAGAATATAAAATTATGACTATGATGTTAGTTTGGCCTGTAAAAACCCTAATCAGAGGTCTCTGGTAGAATGAGGCTGGAGAAGGTGATAGGTTTAAAGTTAAGAGAGTCCATTAAGCCCCAATCCCATTTAAACATTGGCTGGTTCCTGGAGACTAAATACATTACAGTGTATTATACTGTTGTCCCTTGGTCTGCAGCAGACTGGTTCCAGGACCACTACACCCAATCCTGCTGTGGATACCACAATTTGTGGATGCTCAAGTACCTTATATAAAATGGTGTAATATTTGCATATGATCTATGCACATACTCTCGTATACTTTAAATCACCTCTAGATTACTTATAATACCTAATACAATGTAAATGCTGTGTAAATAGCTGTTACACTGTATTTTTAAATTTTGTATTATTTTTTATTGTTGTATTATTATTTTTTGTGTTTTTTTCCTAATATTTTCCATCTATAGTTCATTGACTCTGCAAATGTTGAGCCCACGGATATGAAGGCTGACTGTATTGCAGAAGACTGAAAAAAAGGTGCAAGTGAGCTCCAACCCTGTTTTTACAAGAAAAAGAAGTGGAAGGGGAAGTTGTACTCATGATTGTGACCTTTAGTGAAAGACTACTCAACTAGAAACATGGTCCAATGTATATCTTTGAATATGATCCAAACATATTAGAAATTTCTTTTCTTTGGGAAGGGGGCAGGATGAGTAGAGAGCAAAGTGGGAAAATGTCCACCATTGACCAGTCCCAGTTGTATTTCTAAAACCAATTTTTCCCACCTCTATTCCTTATGACATCATTCCAATTCAGGCCATTGTTACCAATCACCTGGATTTCAGACAATCCTATTCAGGGCATGTTGAATCACTCTGAATACATATACATATATTACTGCTAAGTCAATTTTCTAAAGTGTGATTTTCATCATGTCAGCCCTTATTGCTCACTTAAGTAAATATAAGCTCTTTGTTCCGACATTCCAGGATTACCAAAAAATAAAACTGTCTATCTTTTTTCTCCTCCCTACTTGTACACTCCAAATCAGTTGAATGAATAACCTGTTGTTTTCTGACAACCCTTTAATCTATTCCTTTACATTCAGGTTTATAAGTATTTGGAATGCCCTTCTTTCATATCTGCATGTCAAAATTCACAGTTCAAATGCTTGTTTCATCTCTCACCTCTTCTAAAAGGCCATTCTCAATATCCCATTGAAATACATAGGGACATTAATAGCCTACTGTAGACTCCATAAGGTATATAACATTTTGCTTTAAAAAATAAACATGTAGGTACACTATATTTCAGCTCTGAAAACAGAAATCATATCTTAATTTTTTTTTATTCTCTACAGTGTGTCATGCACAAAGGTTCAATGAATATTGAGTTGAACAATTTCTAACCTACCACAAGGAAAGTATAGAGAGGTATTTTAGCACTTTATTGCTCTTTCCTTAGTCCATATTCCAACGAAGAGAAATCTGAGCACAACATATGTTTTTTCTCCACATTCTCTCAAATCATGACAAGAGATATGTTTCTCTTTTGCCTTTTGATGTAATCAGTAAAGTGCAGAGTTCATAATGTTGGCTCTCATTTAAAATAGAAGGAAAAAAGGCAAGTAATGTTAAACATTTGGAATCGACAGGAAGGAAACCTTACATTCATCCACACATTAATGAATTAAGGGATGTAGAGAACAGTTCATAGAGTTGGGCTATGGAAACTCAATTATCACAGAGAAGAGGCTATCATGGCGACTAATTCTACTTCATGCACAATTATGTGGGAACAAATTTACAACATTTATCAGATGGTATCTGCAATTAAATATTCATAAAGTGTTGAAAAATTAGATTATAATTTTTACAAATAAAATTAATAAAAAAGAAAAAAGTCAGATAACTTTTTTCATAATTCTACACAAATGAGCTTCAGGAATTACTATTGCTATTCTTCCTATTGAAAGCTCATGAAATATCTGAGCCATTTAATTCAATACTCCTCTAGTGCTTTCTATCATCAAAGATGTGTGTATGGTTAAATATCCATAACCTTTAGCTAGCTATACCTTGTTATAATTCATAATTTGTAAATGTAGCACTGTCTAAAATTTGTGGAATGAAAACTGATACAAAAGGATACAGAAAAGGTAATCACAGCTAACAAATTTCTTATAACTGGAATGCTTAATATTTAAGAAGGCTATAGATAGTGGTGGGGAAGAGGTTGTTTCTGTAACGAAAGGACACACATTTCTCATTTAAACATCTGTTGACTTACTTGTGGATGAAATGCACAGTTTAACCAACAGCAAAAAACAATGAATAAGAATAGACATGTTTTGTGGCACGAACATATAGAACATTCCATTCTCATAAGTGACAAGTTATTTACCATACCCTGACTTTCCTGTAAACTACTTCTATAAATAATTTCGAAGCTAACATTTCCTTGTCATTTACAGGTATATGAGTTCCTTTACAGGTTTACATACAGACAGCCTATCTGACTAGGATGATCTGGGTGCATTCTTGCCTGGAGGCAAGGAGACGTATTCTTTTGGTTGTTTCCATGTTTGTGATTTTAAGCAAGAAGAATTTTAGAAATGATAGGCATCATTACATTCAGAGAATCTATGAATAATCTAGCTAGCAGAAATTCACATTTGGGGTTCCAATGAATTAATAGAAAACATTTGAATTCTAATAATAGATTATGCGAATGTTACTTTGCTGTTTGAAGATGAATTAACTCATTTTCTACTTTTTTCAATTAATATAGACTGACTTTTCATTTGTAAAACAAAAACACATTGCCTTAAAGTTTTAAAAACACATCAATTTAAAAACACACAGATGGGCATGGAAAACCCAATATTGAATTGCTAACAATCAGCCTACACAGTAAGTTGAGAAAAGAGGGCATTGTAACAGTGAACATTACCCATCTATATGAAATAGTCTTACCAGATTTAATCTGAGGCTGCTCTACCTTTATGGTGCTGAAACGAGAACACAGATACATCTTACTTTAGAAATCAATTAATTGGATGATGATAGATAATGGCTAACATTTACTGAGAACTTAAAATTGTATAATAAATCTCACTTAATTTTAATGACAATTTCATGAAGAATAGAATTATATATTGGTTATGTTCCTTCTTTCATTTATGAAAGTATATTATGGTAATATACTTTTAATTAAAGACTAAAATGAATTTAGACTATCTTTTTTTTTTTTCTGGCATATGGCCAGTAAAGGAATTGAACCTGGACCTTGGTGTTATCAGCACCATGCTCTAACCAATTGAGCTAACCAGCCAGCTCTGAGAATATTTTCATATCTAGTAATAATGATTTCTAGAACTTCTTCACATCTAGTAATAATGATTTCTACAGAAGCAGAAACTAAATGATCACATATCTGGTATATTCCACAGATATATACATGTTACAAATAAACATTTATTAAAATCAGGAAAGATAAAAAAGTTTGCTGGAATGAAAAATAAGTAGAACAAAAAATAAAACATGAAATCATCATTATACTATCAGAGCATTCAAGATCTTATCTAACAGATCTCAAACACAGTAGGGCAAAATTTAGTTGCCATATAGAAAGCAACAATTAAATGGTCTAAATGAAGTTAATATAACTTACTTTAAAGCTAGATTTTTGTACTGTGTCTGTTGAAAATGTCCAACTCTTTTTAACCTTTAGTGTCACTGTCATGAGGTTCTTAAAGAACATTATTAAAAAGCATGCAGGATGACTTTTAACTCATAATAAACATAGGCCATAAATCATATAGTACATAGTCTAGAATGTCTAAGATACTATTGTGTTAAAAAGCTAATAAGTTGCTAAATAGCATGTGAGTAAGTTGAAAAGGTAATTGATAGAAATATTATAGAATTGTAATAATTCCTAAATTAGCTGGCATGCTATAAAATTCTGGTTGAATAATTTAAAAATAAATGTTACTTCTATTGAAGGTTCTTAATAAATAAAATTCATGTGACTTCAAAGGTGTATGAAGTGGGTTGAACGGTGCCCGTCATCCCCCAAATATATGTCCATGTCCTAATCCTCAGGACCTGTAAATATCACCTAATTTGGAAAAAGGGTCTTTGCAGATGTGATTAAGTATCCTGAGATGAGGGGCTTGTCCTGGATGATCTGGGTGGGCCATAAATGCAATTACACGTATCCTTAGAAGAGACACACAGAGAAGGCCACCATGTGAAGGCAGAGGTAGAGTCTGGAGTGATATGGTCACGAACCAAGGAAGCCAAGGAATACCTGAATCCCCTAGAAAGTGGAAGAGACAATGAAAGGTATGCCTCTAGAGCCTTTGGAAAAAGTAAAGCCATGCTATGCCAATACCTTGGTTTTGAACTCTTGGCTTCTAGAACTACGAGAAAATAAACTTCTGTTTAAGCCTCCAAGTTTGTGGTGATTTATCATGGCAACCATAGAAAATTAGTACATTATAGTTTTGAATTTTGTTGTTTTTAATATGTGTATTTGAGAGCACAAATGTACCCATTGATGTTGTTCAACAGCTCACATATTATGCTTCATATACGGTTTACTAGTAAGTATGACATACTGGTGTGGCAGAATGAACAACTGGGATGAGAACAAAGAGACAAGGTGACTAAATCCAGCTCTGCTCCTAATAATAGTATAACAAAGGACAAGTCATATAACCTCTTTTGACTTGTTTCCTCATTTGCAAAATGAGTGGAATGTTTTCAATGATCTTTATCTTCCAACTTTAAGCTTCTGTGAACCTTTAGGTGTTAAAAATAAATAAAGCATAGTGTAAAAATCATAGTAATAAAGAATATTTTATAATAGTAGATAGGCTGGCCAACTGAAATGTGCCAGAAGATTGACAGGATTGCACACATTTATAAATGGTAATTAGTAAATACTTATTGAGAGTTGGCATTATGTAAAATTGTTCATATAGTCATTAGCTTTTACAAACACTCATGTAGTTCTAGTTGTATGTCCGGAACAGTGCCAGGTTCCACGTTTTGTAACAGAAATGAAGCCTGAACGGTTTATAGAAAATAAGCTAATACCTACTTTGCAGGCATTTAAAAAGTTAATACATATAGAAAACTTAAACATTGCTAGGCACAGAAAGAATTTAATAAATGTTACCTTTATTATTGTCTGGGATAAACTACGTTTTTTCTTCTTTTAAGTATCTTCTAACAATAAAAAGGACCTCACAACTACAACATTTTTAGATAATGTTAAGAGGGTTTATGTAGTAACAAAATTTTAAAATAGTAACCATTTTATTGCTCCTCCAAAACATACACTTCCAATCAATCCTGTTTCCTTTTTACTGAAAGAACATTTCATGATGACTGCAAGACAAGTATAATTTAGAAGCAGTCTCTAAAACTGGAAGTAATGTTCATCTAAATATGCCTGCCAAGTTTAAAAATGTATTAGGAGTTAAATTGAAACATGTTGAAAATGACTCATTGTGGACCAGAATATACACTGTAGGAAATAAGAGCTCATTTACAAGTGGGAGAAATACACTCACACTTCATCTGTGGTAATTCTCTGGACTTTCCTTCCAGTAAACATCATATTTTAAAATAATCGTGGAAAAATCTTACTTTTAACTGTAGTTTTTATGAGTTGATTTAGTTAGCTGGCATTCCAAATTTTTATACATCTTTTTTTGGACATGGGTATATTTACCAAATGTAAATCTATGAAATCCGCCCCCCCCCCCCCCCCCCC
>NW_007742989.1:0-1495 GCF_000696425.1 Galeopterus variegatus
TCTCCCGCCGAGGGTTCGGATCCCACATACAGACCGGTTCCCGCTCACTGGCTGAGCGAGGTGCGGACGCGGCGCCGAGGGTTGCGATCCCGTTGCCGGTCCCAGTCCGGTGCGGGCGCGACACTGAGGGTTGCGATCTGTTGCCGGACACGAAGAAAGACAAAAAAAAAGAAAGATAAAGTAACTAATTCTAAATTACAACTATAGTAAATGATAAATATTGAACCTAAAACTTATGATCTCTCCATTACTCCACAGAAGAGAGAATTTTGCCCCTGTATTGTCTTCTCCACATGTACTCTACCTCAGTATTCCTTCCCTAGAGTAATGTAGTGTTGCTTCCCAAATGGGTACTTTTTACTGCAAAGGCAACAAAAACCATTGGGTGAGCAACAGGAGAGGAGGCTTAAAGAGTCACATTAGAGGCTTGAAAGTATTTATTTCTAATTAAATGAAGAGAAACAAAATAGATTTGAAATGCTTTGTTTATTTAAAGTAAATTCATACAGCTGTGAATTTACAAAGTTTATTTTAGAGAAATTTGACCTTAAAATAAGCAACAGCAATTGCCTATTTTCTATTTTATGAATTATTCTATGTGGTTGCTTCTGTTGTACTTTCAAAGAGTTTAAAATTTGTCTCTATTCATTGCTAAACTTTAAGCTTGCTAAAAAAGCCCTTTAAAATTTCTTGATATAATTTAGTTTAAGGGGGTCATTATTCATTGTTCAAGTATTCATGTTTATAATTACTTAAGTGTTTTCCGTAAAAAGGCAGCTGATGTCTGGCATTTGTCAAACATTTTCTCTTATAATTGAATTTAGTGATGTTTTTTAAAATTGAGTAGCAGATGATTTCCTTGCATGCATAACTGATTAAAAGGTGAGACCAAAAAGCTTTGGCAATGAAAGGTTGTGTTCACAACGCTGTTGGTAAATGTAATCTTCCTTTCTGTGTGGTACTGCTCTTTTGAGAGCTTCCTTCTTCAGTATATTATAAAAGATCTGGAAATTTTATTTTAAAAATGAGAGGAGGAGACCATGCTCACAACAACTGCAATGTCTCTTTCTGAAAGTGGAATTTGATGAAGCTTCCATCATTTACTGATTTGTTCAATAGTTGTGATTGGCTACGTGTGTAACTGTGTGCATGCTGTTTCTGCCTGGGGTGGTTTGCCATTAACCATCACATGCTCAAGTTCTGTTACATTCTTCTACTCACTGGGATAGTTTTCCGGGATTCCTTCTCTGATTCCTCAGACAGAAATAGGAAGTCATTTCCTCATGATCGCATTGTGCCTTTTAAATACTCTTATTAGAATAGCATTCCTCCTGAAATAATCTGCATACCAGTCAAGTCTTCTTTTTCAGTTATTGTTTCCTTCAGGTCAGGCACTTGTCTTATTTATCTTGTCATCCTCAGTACTTGGATCACCTTATTTATCTTGTCATCCTCAGTACTTGGATCACCATCTGGTATGTAGTATGTCTCTGTG
>NW_007742989.1:2444-4423 GCF_000696425.1 Galeopterus variegatus
CAATAATAGTTATAAATTGATTTTATATGGTAGACATTGTACCAAGTTCTATGCATACATTTTCTAGTTTAATAATTACAGGCAAACTTACTAAGCTACAGATTCCTAAGCCATTAAATTAGGGTAATGGTCTCTAACTACCTCATATGTTTCTTGTGTGAATAAGTGGGCAGGTGAATTAACTTTGGAAATGATACAGCACAAAAATAAAAGACTACATGAATATTCTGAAGAGAACGGGTGACAAGAGAAATGGAACTTTAAGTAGGTAAAGATGATAGAGAAATTATAACATTAAGATAAAACAAAAAGGTGTACTGTTGGGGTTCAAAAGCAGATAGCTGAGGAAGAAAAATCTGAACTTTAGTTTAAAGCCATTGAGAAATAAAAAGAGTGTTTTGAAGAAGACAGTCCCTTAGTGACAGTAAAATATGAGACCACTTGAAATGAAGTAGAGAAATAATAAAATAAACTGGAGAACAGAAGAGTAGAAATAGTATTTAAAAACTGTGAAAGCACTTGAGCTGAGCCTTTAACAATAAAAGAAATATTTATTTTGTAGCCTCTATGCAATCCTGTGTTGTTGGACGTTTTAAATGTGCTATGTATTGAAGTGACTAACAAGAAAATCTAAGCTGAGCGTTGTAGTCCCATTTTAAAAATAATTTTTAAATATATTAAAAACAGTAACTTCCATGTTTGATGGAAATAATTTTCACATTTTTAATTTTCTTTTTATGTTAGCTTTGTTGGACTTCGTTTTTAGATTTAAATCCATTTTATTCAAAGCTATAGATCTTTTTTGTTATAATTTATCTTATAATGCTAATCCTTTGCAAGTTACTGTCCCTTTCTTATGAAGACAAACACTAAATTTCAGTATTGTTTAAATTATGCTTAATGAGTTCTAGGAGTTTAAAGGTGTCTTAGTGACAACTGGCCGAAAGACGATGCCGGGGACTGGAAAGGAAAAAGTAACAGAAGAAATAATAGGGCTTTACTCGTACAGCCCCCACTTAACCCAGGGAAGCTCCACTCTTATTTTCTTTGAATATTGGGTTTTAATATAAAATTAGTTTTTAACAAATTCTCTTAATTGAAAGAACATTCCTCCTTTAATTGTTCTTAAATATTACATTCTGGTACCAATTTTTTCCAAAATATTTTATTAAATAAATACTTATTTTTTCCTTGATTTGTAGATCTCATTTTTATTATACAAAGGTACTTCAAAAAGTTCATGGAAAGATTCATATTATCCTTCTGTTCTACTTTTCCATGAACTTTTTGAAGTGCCCTTGTGTATAAAGTTTCCATACAATTATTGAATGGGTAAATGATACAGCAGTGTTCTATGGGTCATCAGAATTGTTACGAGATCAGCAGAAGGAGCTGTAAAAATAATAAACTAACATTTGATTTAGTGCACACTACAAAACAGACACTAAATATTTTACAGATGTTATCTATAAACTTTAAAGTGTTCCAACAAGAAGATATAATTTTCCTTAGGAGTATTAGGGGTTACTTTCCCAAGCCCTATAACTGGCAAGTAACAGAGCAGGCCTTCAAACCCAAGTGTCTGGCTCCAATGTTCTATGCAAGGATGATGATGATGTTGGTAACAACTGTAAAAACAATGGGATGTCTTTCTCTTTCAGACCCAGACATTTTTCAAGACTATATTAAGATATACTTGGAACAAGCCCGTCGGATCTGGCCATGGCTCCTTGGGGCAGCTGTGGCTGGGGCTGTCCTTACTGCTGTACTGGCGGGGCTCACCAGCCTGTTGTGTCATCACAAGAGAAAGCAGCTCCCTGAAGAACGGCAGCCACTCCTCCTGGAAAAAGAGGATTACCACAGTTTGTTGTATCAGAGCCATTTATAAAAGGCTTAGGCCATAGAGTGGGGTTAAAAAGCCTTACCGCACTCTACTCGAAGTGATGTTCAGGTTCCTAGGGGATATCCTGACAGAAACC
>NW_007742989.1:5029-5709 GCF_000696425.1 Galeopterus variegatus
TTTAAAAGATGACCGGTAAGGGGATCTTAACCCTTGACTTGGTGTTGTCAGCACCACGCTCGCCCAGTGAGCGAACCGGCCATCCCTATGTGGGATCCGAACCCGGGGCCTTGGTGTTATCAGCACCGCACTCTCCCGAGTGAGCCACAGGCTGGCCCGATAGTATTTTTCATAATTTACATTCCTGCTCCCAAATGTGTTATACTAGTGCAGCCATTATGGAAAATAGTATGGAGGTTTCTCAAACAGCTACAGATAGAACTACCATATGATCCAGCAATCTTACTACTGCATATACACCCAAAGAGATGGAAATCATCATATTCCAGGGATACCTGCACTCTCATGCTCATCTCACTCAGCTCTGTTTACAATAGCCAAGATATGGAACCAGCCTAAATGTCCACTGACAAATGACTGGCTAAGGAAAGTGTGATATATATACACCATGGAATACTACTCAGCTATGGAAAAGAATTAAATTCTTCCATTTGCAACAACATGGATGAACTTGGACAAAAATTATATCAAGTGAAATAAGCCAGGCACGGAAAGAGAAAAACCACATGTCCTCACTCATAAGTGGAAGCTAAACAACAGCAACAACCAACCAACCAAACAAACAAAACCCAAATAAATAAATAGACAGAAAGAAGGAAAGGAAGAAAGATACAACATCA
>NW_007742989.1:5870-6982 GCF_000696425.1 Galeopterus variegatus
CATTTGCAACAACATGGATGAACTTGGACAAAAATTATATCAAGTGAAATAAGCCAGGCACGGAAAGAGAAAAACCACATGTCCTCACTCATAAGTGGAAGCTAAACAACAGCAACAACCAACCAACCAAACAAACAAAACCCAAATAAATAAATAGACAGAAAGAAGGAAAGGAAGAAAGATACAACATCACAATAATACACTGAACTTTCAAAAGGAGAGAACAGAACTGTGGTTAATAGAGGTGAAAAGTGGGGAGGGTGTGGGGGTTACTGAGAAACTGGTTAAGGATCAAAATGAATGATTACGTTTTGTAATGATGAATATACTATTCTGATGTGATCATCACATATTGTACACAGGTATTGATATTCAACTCTGTACCCCACAAATATGTATAATCAAATATGTTTCAATAAAAATAAATAAATTTCCTAACGAAAGGGTAATCACTCACTAAAAAAAATTGTCTAATCTGTGTCACCTCAAAATAAGAATTGAGCCTCTTCAATGAATGTTGTATACTAGAATGTTACATTTGTAAGAGCACCAGACATTTAACAAATTTTAAATAAATTATATAAAAAGAAATAAAATGAAACAAAACAAGAAAACAAATGTGTTAAGGACTTCGAATAAAAAACAGCCTTCAACTCTTTTCTTTCCTAATGCTGATTATACTTTTTAAGGTCACTGAGAACAAGGGTCCAGCCCCTACAACAAATCTGGACAAATGCCCGTCTTAAGATTTGTCCATTAAATATCTTGACATTGATAAAATAAGCATATTAACAGCTTTTTCACATCCTAAGAAGAGTTCTATTTTATTAGCGAAAGTTTAAAATGCTATAAAACATCTGAAGGTTGAGAACAATTATTTGAATATCAGCCTGTCTGCAGTTCTGGGAAAAGAGCTCATTTCCATGTTTCTTGGCTATTAAGACCTTAAATTTGGATATCCAGATAATCCCAGTACTTAAATTTGAGCCCTGTTGAATTTCCAAAAATAGTTCAGTTGATATTACATTTGTATTATAGCTATATATAACATTAAAAACTAGGACCAGTGGATAGAAGTTATAGGGGGTCCATTTTGGTTTATTAAAAAAAAA
>NW_007742989.1:8533-9495 GCF_000696425.1 Galeopterus variegatus
GACACTGAGGGTTGCGATCCGTTGCTGGACACGGAAAAAGACAAAAAGGAAAAAAAAAAAACAAAGCCAAGAATGCTCCATAAAAAAGTCCCTATTATTCTACCACAGTATTTTGGAATGTTGATGTTTCACCAGATTTTTTCTTCCACCCTCTCAATCAAAGTCATTTGCTCTGTCCTGGTGTCCTCAGTCTCTTCAGTTCCTTTATACCTAGATTGTGCTTAGCCATTCAGGATTTTTAAAAATATACTTCAGTTTGATCATTTAAATTTATTTTCATCTTCATTTCTGAATACCATTCTTTCTCTGTCCCTTGATGTCATCTTTTAAAGCTAGACCTTCCTAATCCAGGCTCCAGAAAACCTCCCTGGGTCTTGCACCTGAACCTCTAGTTCAGGTTAGGATGAGACCCACTGGCCTTTATAGTCCCTTTCAACCATAATATTCTATAATTCCTATGAGGTCTGATGCATAGAATTCTGATAACTTATGAATGTAATCATTGAAAAGTTTGAGCCCTTAAAATTGCCTTTTTCTAGATAAGACTGACCTAGTCAAGATGACGTCATTTTATTTTATTTTATTATATTTATTCTTATATATTTTTAATTTTTTAAGTTTATTTTTAAATTAAGACATAATTGATTAAACATATTTATGGATACAGAGTTGACTATCAGTATTTGTGTGCAATATGTGATGATCAAACATGCATTCATACAGCATGTCCATCATTACAAATCGTAATTAGTCTTTGGGTCCAAAACCTAATTTCTCCCTTAATCCCAACCTCATCCCCCTTTCCCACCTTTAGTAACCATAGATCTGTTCTCTCCTGAAAGTTCAATGTATTATTGTGGTTGTTTCTTTTCATTCTTTCTTTCTCTCTCTCTATCTTTTCCTCTCTCTCTCTCTCTCTCTCTCTCTCTCTCTCTCTCTCTCTCTCTCTCTCTTTCTTTTTT
>NW_007742989.1:10098-13689 GCF_000696425.1 Galeopterus variegatus
TCTCTCTATCTTTCTCTCTCTCTCTCTCTCTCTCTCTCTCTCTCTCTCTCTCTCTCTCTTTCTCTCTTTCCTTTATTCCTCTCTCTCTCCCTCCCTCCCTTCCCTTCTTCTTTCTTTCTATATTTCCTTCTTTCTTTCTTTCTTAGCTACCACTTATGTGTGATAACATGTGGTATTTCTCTTTCTGTGCCTGGCTTATTTCACTTAACATAATTATGTCCAAGCTCATTCATGTTGTTGCAAATAGCATAATTTCATTTTTTATGGCTGAGTAGTATTCCATTGTGTATATATACCACATCCTTACCCAGTCATTGATGGACATTTAGGGCAGATCCATATCTTAGCTACTGTAAATAGAGATGTGAGAACAGGAAGTGTGGGTATCCATTCAACATGATAATTTCCATTTCTTTGAGTATATACCTACCATGGTAATTCTATCTGTAGTTGTTTGAGAAACCTCCATACAGTTTTACATAATGGCTATGCTAATTTACAGTCACATCAGTAGTGTAGAAGAGCTCCCCTTTCTCCACATCCTCACTAGCATTTGTCGTTCTCTGTCTTTTTGACAATGGACAGTCTAACTGGGTTGAGATGATGTCTCAGTGTGGTTTTGATTTGCATTTCCCTGATGATTAGTGATGTTGAACATTTCTTCATGAGCCTGTTGGCCATTTGTATGTCTTCCTTTGAAAAAATGTCTGTTCTGGGCCGGCCCGGTGGCACACTGCGCTAGTGCGCCGCTTGGGAAGTGCAGAGGCGCTCCCACCGAGGGTTCGGATCCCACATACAGACCGGTTCCCGCTCACTGGCTGAGCGAGGCGCGGGGGCAAAACCGAGGGTTGCGATCCGTGGCCAGACACGAAAAAAGAGAAAAAGGAAAAAAAAGAAAAAATGTCTGTTCAGCTCCTTTGCCCATTTTGTAATTGGATTATTTGTTTTTTACTGTGAAGTTGTTTGAGTTTCTTGTGTATTCTGGATATTAATCCCTTGTTGGATGTATAGTTTGCAAATATTTTCTGTCATTCTGTAGGTTGTGTTTTCAGTGTGTCCATTGTTTCCTTTGCTATGCAGAAACTTTTTAGTTTTATATAATCCCATTTGTTTATTTTTTTTCTTTTGTTGCCTGTGCTTTTGGGGTCTTATTCATAAAGTCTTTTCCCAGTCCTACTTCCTGAAGTGTTTCCTTGTTTTCTTCTAGGAGCTTTACAGTTTCACATCTTACACTTAAGTCTTTAATCCATTTTGAGTTGATTTTGGTATATGGCTAAAGGTCTAGTTTCATTCTTCTATACATAGATATCCAGTTTTCCTAGCACCATTTCTTTGAAGAGGCTGTCCTTTCCCTAATGTATGTTCTTGGTGCCTTTGTCAAAGATCAGTTGCTGTAAGTACCTGGTTTGATTGCTGAGTTCGTTGTTCTGTTCCATTGGTTTATATGTCTGTCTTTATGCCAGTGTCATGACATTTTGGTTACTATAGCTTTGTAATAT
This sequence comes from Galeopterus variegatus, assembly GCF_000696425.1. Classification (NCBI taxonomy): domain Eukaryota; kingdom Metazoa; phylum Chordata; class Mammalia; order Dermoptera; family Cynocephalidae; genus Galeopterus; species Galeopterus variegatus. The sequence continues at coordinate 11,598 of NW_007742989.1, forward strand.
AGTTTGAAGTCAGGTAGGGCAATGCCTCCAGTTTTACTTTTTTGGCTCAGAATTGCTTTGACTGTTCAGGGTCTTTAGTTGTTCCATATTAATTTTTGTACTTTTTTTTCTATTTCTGTGAAAAACATCATTGGTATTTTGATGGGGATTGCATTGAATCTGTAGATTGCTTACAGTAATATGGATATTTTCACAGCAATAATTCTTCCAATCCATGAACATGTAATGTCTTTCCATCTTTTGGTGTCCTGTTTAATTTATTTAAGCAGTGTTTTGTAGTTTTTGTAGTAGAGATTTTTACCTCTTTGGTTACATTTATTCCTTGGTATTTTATTCTTTTGGTAGCTATTGTAAATGGGCTTACTTTCTTGATTTCTTTTTCTGCCTGTTCGTTGTTAGTGTATATGAAAGCTACTGATTTTTGTGTATTAATTTTGTATCCTACAACTTTACTGAATACATTTATGATTTCTAGGAGTTTTTCATAGAGTTTTTTCTGTACATAGGATCATGTCATCTTTGAACAGTGACAATTTGACTTCATCTTTTCCATCTTGGATGCTCTTTATTTATTTCTTTTGATTGATTGCTCTGCCTAATACTTCTAATACTTCTAGTGATGAGAGTGGGCATCCTTGTCTTGTTCCTGTTCTTAAGGGAAAGGATTTTAGCTTTTCCCCATTCAGGAAGATGTTGGCAGTGGGTTTTCCATAGATAACTTTTATTGTCTTGAGGTACTTCCTTCTATACCTAATTTGTTGAGGGTCTTTATCATGAAGAGATGCTGAATTTGTCAAATTCTTATTCTGTACCTATTGAGATAATCATGTGGCTTATCCAAAAATGACTTCCCTGAGAAACACTGTAGTCAAATTTTCCAAAGCTAAAAACAAAGAATTCTAAAAACAGCAAGAGGAAATTTTCAAATCACCTATAAGGGAATTCCCATCAGCCTAGCAACAGACTTCTCAACAGAAACTCTACAGGCCAAGAAAAAGAGGGATGACATATTTAAAGTGCTAAAAGGAAAAAAAAAAAATGCTAACCAAGAAAACTATATCCAACAAATCTCTCTGTCAGAAATGAAGTAGAAATACTATCCTTCCCAGACATACAAAAACTGTGGGAAATCACCACCACAAGACTGGCCCTTCTACAAATCTAGATATTAGCCCTACACCTGGAATCAAAAAAGAGACATATGTCACAATAAATACACAAGAAAGAATAAAACCCACTAGTAGCACAGATACACAAATGAGAAAGTGAAAAAAATGTATTTTATTACTACAACAAATAAACAAACAAAAAAACACTCAACAGCAAAGATGAACAATAAAAGAGAAAGAAATGACAAAAAATATATAAAAGGACCATAGAGAAATTAATAAAAATTTCAAGAATAAGGCAATTTCTTTTAATGACAAACCTGAATGTAAATGGCCTAAATTCCACACTTAAAGGATGTAGACTGGATGAATGGACAAAAAAACTAGATCCAACTACATGCTGCCTGCAAGAAACTAACTTCACCAATAACGACACCCTTAGACCAATAGTGAAGGGATGGAAAAAGACATTCCATATAATTGAAAACCAAAAACCAGCAGGAGTTGCCATGCTTAGGTAAAGTAGACATTAAACCAAGAATTATAAAAAGAGACAAAGAAGGGCACTCTGTAATTATAAAAGGATCAATGAAGCAAGATGTAATGATCAAATATATATGCACTCAACATGGGAGCAACCAGAAATATCTTTATATAACGGTTTTAGATTTAAGGAAGAGAAAGACCCCAACACAGTAATAGTTGGGGACTTTAACCCACCACTCTCACAATTGGGTAGATCATCTAAACAAAGAATCAATAAAGAAATGTTGGATTTAAATAGAACTGTAGACCAAGTGGACTTCCCAGACATGTAAAGAATATTTCATCCAACAGTGACAGAATGTACAATCTTCTCATCAGCACATGAATCATTCAGGATAGACCACATGTTAGGCCATAGATTAAGTCTCAACAAATTTAAAAAGATTGAAATCATACCAAATATACTTTCAGACCACAGTGGAATAAAGTTAGAAATT
>NW_007742989.1:14206-15731 GCF_000696425.1 Galeopterus variegatus
CTCCTGATTGACCAATGGGTCAAAGAGGAAATAAAGCAAGAAATCCAAAAATTCCTTGAAACAAATGAAAATACAAGCACAACTCACCAAAACCTATGGGATACTGCAAAAACGGTATAAAGAGGGAAGTTTATTGCAATAAGTTTTTACATCAAAAGAACAGAAAGACTTCAAATGAACAACCTCATACTAAATCTCAAAGAAATAGAAAAACAAGACCACTTTAACCCCAAAACTAGTAGACAGAAAGAAATAATTAAGATCAGAGTAGAACTAAATGAGGCAGAGACCAAAAGAATGATACAAAAAAAACAACAAAACAAATAGTTGTTTTTTTGAGAGGATAAACAAAATAGACAGACCATTGGCCAGACTAACTAGAAAAAAAGAGAGAGAAGACCCAAATAACAAATATCAAAAATGAAAAAGAGACATTACAACTTATACCACAGAAGTACGAAGAATCATTGGAGACTATTATAAACAACTATATGCCAACAAATTTGAAAATCTTGAGGAAATGGATAAATCTATGGGCACATGCAAACTACAAGACTGAATCAAGAAGAAATATAAAACCTGAACAGACCAGTAATGAGCAGTGAGATTCAAGCAGTAATCAGTTGTCTCCCACCAAAGTAAAGCCCAGGACTAGATAGCTTCACTGCTAAATTCTACCAAAATTCTAAAAAAGGATTAAAACCAATCCTTTCAAACTATTCCAAAGAACTGAAACAGAAGCCATTCTCCCAAACTCATTCTATGAGGCCAGCATCACCCTGATACCAAAATCAGACAAGGACACAACAAAAGAAGAAAACTACAGGGCAATATCCTTGATGAACATAGACACAAAAATCCTCAACAAGATACTAGCAAACAGAATACAAGAACACATCAAAAAAATTAATCACCATGATAAGTGGGATTCATCCCAGGGATAAAAGGATGACTCAACATCCACAAATCAGTAAATGAGATATGCCACATCAACAAAAGACCACATGATTTTAAATTACGTTTTACTTAGTCCCATTTTAGATTTCACAGAAAAGCAAAAACACACTGTCCAAATGATTTTGGCTAATATTTAAAATGTAGAGTAAATAGAAATTTAAAATTATTTCTGAAGCTATCTCACTAATGATCAAAAATTATTAATAGTTAACAAACTCAGTAATAGAGCGACAGTCATCCTCTGTCATCTATTAGTCATCAGACTTAAGCAAGCTTGTCTAATTTCTGATACCTAGTGGAGAAAAAGCAGGCAAGGGACGGGAGCAGTATACTCACTGACACAGTGGAGGTCTGTGGAAGGAGAAGGTGAATATTAGGGATTGTATCCTCAACTTGGTGCATAACCAGAAAAAAAGCTTTAAAACATATTATTAGCAATGACATCTTAAGACTGGAGTCAATTTAGCTGGGAACTGGGACTAGTAAAACCAAGAGCAAAAAGGAATAGAAAAAGAAATTTGGGTAATGGTCTGCGGAAGATTCTGAAGAAGGAATAACAGTGATTGGG
>NW_007742989.1:16638-19084 GCF_000696425.1 Galeopterus variegatus
TTTTTTTTCTTAATCTCAAGACAATTCCCTCCTTTATCACTGCAACTCAACATAGAATATTGTTTTGTTTTCCTAGAGGCTCAAAGTATCCATTTGTGTAGCAGCAACATCTGTGATAAAACCACCACCACTTTTATTCCATGGTTTTCTAAATAAGGCGCCAAAATTACTTGAGGGATATTTTAAGATATCTGACAGTTTCATTAAATTCTAATCAACATTATATTCTGTGGCTTTGTTTTTTAGTGTGGCTTTTATAAATTGCTTCATTTTCTGCTTTGATCTTTTTCCATTGCTACATTATAAGTCACATTTTGTTACAGAGAGAGAAATAAACAAATGCCATTTTTTTCTCTTTCTCTGTTTTGTCAAAAAAATGTATTTTTAGCACTCAACCTTTCCAACTAGTCAAATATATAATTCTCCATCTGTAGAAATAAATATGTGATGAATACAAGTCATTTCAACCAGTGTGTCCAGCAGGCTGATAATTGACATAGATGGTGAATATTTTTAAATAGGCTTTTCCTTGTTTATATGGGCTGTGGTTTGTGGGAACAGTTTTCTTCATTTTCATAAAAAGGGCCTCATTAGAGCCACCTATTGTGAGCCTGTAGTATTTCGGAGGGCGTGCCAGTAGAACAAATTTCCAGTACCCCTCTGATTACACTCCTTCTGAAAGCTGCTAAAATGAAAATATAAAAATAAATATCTTTTAATAAATTGTGTATTGCTTATTTGCAAAAGCATTTTCCCATTTTTTCAACGTAATGAAAATAAAAATTGGCTATGGAAACCACTAAGGCTTCAAGCATTTTCAAATTGTTCAGCTACTTAAAACTATATGGGAATAATTTAAGCATTTTCTTTTTTAAAAAGCCTTATTAAAACTCTATATGGTGGATATTTATCTTACTGGCGTATGAATTCTTTTCTTAATAAGAATGTAAGAAATTATTGTTAGTAGTTCATGTTCATCTGCCAATTCTTACATGTTTCATAATCATGATCATGAGACATAATCTTATGATTTCTAATTTCTTAGTTAAAAATAAACAACAAAGATGTTACACTTTAGTGAATAGTTATGCCATTCCTGTGGTAAGCACTTCACGTACATTGACTCATTTAATCTTCTCTTTATCAATATTAAAATAAGTACTATTTATATTTTCAAACGAGGAAACTGTGACTTAAATAGGATAAGTACCTTGCCCAAGTTTGCATGTCTGTTCAATAGCTCAGGTAATTTATCTGGGATTTGAATTCAGTTCTTCCTAGATGATTCTTAATTGTAAATTTATTTTACTATAATTAATAGGGAATTTTTATTTTAATGTATTTTTTCATTGTACATGTTTATGGGGTACAGTTTCTTGTTTCAAAGCATGCATATATTGTATAATGATCTAATCAGAAGAGTTAGCATATCTATCACCTAGATATTTATCATTTTTTTGTGGTTATACCATTCAAGATCCTTTTTTCTGGCTATCTTGAGATATACAATACAACGTTATTGCTATTCTCATCCTAGAGTACCAGAACTTACTCTTCCTGTCCAACTGTAACTTACTAACTTTATACAGGTCGACCAACTTTTTCTCTTCCTCCCATCCCCTTCGTTTCCCTGCCTCTGGTAAACACTATTCTACTCTCTATTTCTCTCTTTTTTATTCTCTACTTTTAATTTATTTTTCTGAATTGATCTATGGTAATTGTATAAACTCAATTATTGTATTTTATTGAATTATGTTAAAGTGCATGATAATTTACCAATTTCTTGCTACTGAACATTTGGGCTTTATCTAGTTTTGTTGTAGTTTGATTTTATGTTTAGTTCTGTAATGAGTATATTGATGTATATAACAACTTAAATGATTCGATTTCTCTCAAATTATTTTCCAGGAGCAAGTTCTCTGGGTTAAAGCACACAAATACTTTCATGACTTCCCTAATGGATTGTCACAGTGCTTTTGAAAAGAATTGTATAGATTTAAAGATACAAAGAAAAAAGGAGTCTAAAAATAAGAAATGAAGAAGAATGGAGAGAACAAAAAGATGAGAAACTTAGGAGAAGAAAGATTACTTGCAATTCTCTATGAGAGGAACTGAAGACTTTAATCGCCAGCTGAATTATTGCTTCCCTTCTTAAATCTATCATTTGCAAATTCTAATGTCTATGTAATGGCCATTTTCTCTCACTAAAATTAGAAGAAAATTCAGGCTAAAGCCATCTTAGAGAGAGAGGGAATAACATGTATGTAAAACAGTACCCAAATAAGATATTTTTAGAAATGTATACATCTTGCCTGGGTAGAAAGATGTGTGCACCTCAAGCTATCAGAATCATGCGGGAATAAAAAACAGCAAAACAGAAGCCCGCAGATGGAAGAAAAAGGATAAGGCATCAAAATAGTCTCTGAATCAAAGCAGAGTCAGGGTC
>NW_007742989.1:19108-20100 GCF_000696425.1 Galeopterus variegatus
TATGGTAATTGTATAAACTCAATTATTGTATTTTATTGAATTATGTTAAAGTGCATGATAACTTACCAATTTCTTGCTACTGAACATTTGGGCTTTATCTAGTTTTGTTGTAGTTTGATTTTATGTTTAGTTCTGTAATGAGTATCTTGGTGTATATAACAACTTAAATGATTCGATTTCTCTCAAATTATTTTCCAGGAGCAAGTTCTCTGGGTTAAAGCACACAAATACTTTCATGACTTCCCTAATGGATTGTCACAGTGCTTTTGAAAAGAATTGTATAGATTTAAAGATACAAAGAAAAAAGGAGTCTAAAAATAAGAAATGAGGAAGAATGGAGAGAACAAAAAGATGAGAAACTTAGGAGAAGAAAGATTAGTTGCAATTCTCTATGAGAGGAACTGAAGACTTTAATCGCCAGCTGAATTATTGCTTCCCTTCTTAAATCTATCATTTTCAAATTCTAATGTCTATGTAATGGCCATTTTCTCTCACTAAAATTAGAAGAAAATTCAGGCTAAAGCCATCTTAGAGAGAGAGGGAATAACATGTATGTAAAACAGTACCCAAATAAGATATTTTTAGAAATGTATACATCTTGCCTGGGTAGAAAGATGTGTGCACCTCAAGCTATCAGAATCATGTGGGAATAAAAAACAGCAAAACAGAAGCCCACAGATGGAAGAAAAAGGATAAGGCATCAAAATAGTCTCTGAATCAAAGCAGAGTCAGGGTCAGCTACTGAGATAACCAAGAGACCAAGTAACAAAGGAAGACTGAGAAGGCCCTGAACATCAGCCCCAAGGCAAGTTTGAACTCCGTCTGTGCTGCTTTTTGAGCAAGAACTACATTTTGCCTGAATTTGGTCAATCTTTTTCATCAGACCATATAATTTTTAAACTCTCTTGCCACAGTCATTGTAAAGAATTGATTGTTTTTGTGTGTGTGTATATGTGTCTGGAGAGAAAGAGTCATACAGACAGAAAAAAAAA
>NW_007742990.1:0-588 GCF_000696425.1 Galeopterus variegatus
TAGTCTAGTAAATATGGAGACCAGATCATTCCATAGTTATGTCATCTGACGAGCAAAATCTCCATTCACATATAGAAATACTGGGTGTTAGAAATCCATAAATCTAGCAATAATTGTTATCTGTTCTATGTGAGGTTTATAGAGTTTGTAACTAAAATAATTGAGCAATATTGAGCATTCTCACCTTATTCAAATGATCAAATGATTTAATTCAATGTGGTAGTGTTAACTATTTGGTTTTATATTTTACTCTCTAAATATAGTCTCGGTTCCTGCACCACTGCTTACATCTATTATACTTTTCAAACTGAACTTTGAATACTTTACATGTTGCTGATGTGCTTTTTCATTTTCTTCACAGTTTCTAAGAATATGTGATAAATGCAAGTCTTTGCACCCATTTGCGTTCTGTAGTTGGTTTCTTTTTCATCTCCAGTTTTTAATAAGGATAGAATCCTTCAAGGTACGATAATCAGAATCTAGTAATTTTTTAGTGTTTGAGTTTGTATTTAAAAAAAAAAGTTTCGAAAAACTTTCACCCGTGCTTTTTTTAAAAAAAATTTAGATTTCTTGCTTGTTGTAAATAGT
>NW_007742990.1:6250-8986 GCF_000696425.1 Galeopterus variegatus
CCCGCGGCCTTGGTGTTATCAGCACCGCACTCTACCGAGTGAGCCACGGGCCGGCCTCTTGTGTTAGTTTTTACAAGTTTTTTAACGTGCCTTTTTCCATTTTATTTAAATTTTCAAATTTATGGTCATAGTTATTCTTAGTATTTTCTTATCTTTTTTAGTCTGTGCATATCTGTAGATCTGCTTTTTTTATAACTAATATTGTTTATTTGTGCTTTTACTATATTTTTTATTGATCTCAAAAGAGATATGCCAATTTTACTAGTGTATTTAAAGAATAAACTTCTGTTTGACAATTTTTCTTATATGTATCTGTGATTTATGTTATATTAATTCTGTTCTTAATTTAGAATTTCCTCTTTTACCTTTTTTGTGTGTTTACTCTGCTGTTGTTTATAACATCCTCAGTTGAATGCTTAGCTTATTGATGTTCAACTTTTTCTAATATGAACATTTACAGCCCTAAGTTTTTCTCTAAGAACCACTTCAGCTAGATCTCACAAGTTTGGAGGAGAAGTATTTTAGTTATCATTAATATCTAAATATTTTCTAATTCACATATTTTCTTCTTTGATCCGGGAACTATTTAGTAGCATTTTAAAATTCTGAATTTAAATATTGTTCTCCTTATCTGATCTGATTTCTAAATTAAATGTATTGTGATCAGATAATGTGGTTTACAGACACTAATTCTTTGACAGTTATTGAGGCTTTCTTAAGGGCCTAATATGTGGTCAATTTTTATAAATGTTCTGCAATTCATTGGAAAAATATATATTTTTCAGTTGCTTGGTTTAATGTTTTATTCTCATTCATTTGAGTTTATTATTTGGCTGAAATCTCCTTTATCCTTCATATGCTCTCATTTTGACTGCTTTCTTTATTAATTACAGAAAAAGAAATGTTAAATTATCTCATTATAATGGTGCATTTTTAATAATTTTTCTTTGTAATTCTGTCAGTTACTGCTTCCTATAGTTTGAGTCTCTGTTATCTGAAGTAAACAAATTTGGAATTCTTGGCCTCTCTATCTCTTAATAAGATTCTTTGAGTTTGTGCTAAAATTCATGTTAAAAATTAATTTCTTTTTTAAGTTAGCATTTGCTTGGTATTTCTTTTTCAGTTTTGTTAGTTTCAAACTTGCCCATGTTTAAATCACTCCTTGTAAAATGGTATATGCTGGCCGGCCGGTGGCGCACTGCTACAGTGCACCGCTTGGGAGCGCAGCGGGAGCGCCACCGAGGGTTCGGATCCCACATACAGACCGGCTGCTCACTGACCCACATACAGACCAGCTGCTCACTGGCTCAGCGAGGTGCGGAAGCAACACTGAGGGTTGCGATCCCGTTGCTGATTTTATTTAGTCAAACGTACTGTTTTTTAATCATTTTTTTTTTTCCATTTGCACTAGTTGAAATTCCCTGTGTGCAGTATTTAGGTTCCTTCTGCAATCTTATTGTATATGTTTTGTTTTGATTTTAGCTTTGTCTCCCTAAGTAGATTTACCATTTTGAAGACAGGGTCTGTAATTTATTCATCTCATGAATTCCTCACAGCTTCTAGCACAGTGCTGGATATCTGATATGTATTATCAAAATACCAAAGGATTGATTAACCCGCTACTGACTGAAGAGATAATGCACATTTTTTTCCTTGTTTGATTGTAGTAATCAAACATTAACTGATTTACTTTTGATTATTGTGTTTTCTTTATGTAGATTTTCAACACATCATTATTTGAACCACCTTCTCCAGGATATGAAAATGTCTCAGATATTGTGCCACCTTTCAGTGCTTTCTCTCCACAAGGATTGCCAGAGGTAAAAATGCAACACAATAAAATAAAAATGACAAACAAAAGCCCTCATTCCCCTTATACATGCAGGCAATAATTAAAGAGTAATAAGGGGATTTTTGATGTAATCTAAATTCATTCTCTTGTCGCATTTAAGAAACTAGGATTTCTTGGTAAGAAAAAGGAATATTGACTTTTTTTTTGTTTGTGGTTTCTTCAAGATAAAATTTACTACAATGAGACACACAAATCTCAAATGTACATTTTTTAACTTTTGACACATGCATACTATTGTGTAATCCAAACCTCATCAATGTATAGAATATTGCCATCACCTCAGAAAGTTTACTTATGCCTCTTCTTCATCAACTCCCCAGAGGCAGTCATTCTTCAGCTTTTTTTTTTTTGCCACCACAGGTTAATTTTGCCTATTCTAAAAGTTCATAAGTCATGCATTGCTTAACAACAGAGATACGTTCTGAGAAATGTGTCCTGAGGTGATTTTGTTGTTGTGGAAGCATCATAAGAGTATGCTTACATCCTACTGCACACTCTGGCTACATGGTACAGCCTATCGCTCTGATCACCGTCTTATATGAGGCCTGCTGTTGACGTAAACATAATCATGAGGCATGTGACTATAAACAGAATTGTATGGCATGTAAGTTTTGGGGTCTAGGTTCTTTCACTAAGCGTAGAGTCTGTGAGATTTGTATATTTTAAAATGTATCAGTAGTTTGTTTCATTTTATTGCTGAGTAATTGCCATTGTATGAATATCCTACGTATTTTATTATAGTTGTGTAACATTGATTAATTTTGAAAGGGCTTGAATAAAGATATTTTCATTTCAAAGTGAAGAGCATGAATGTCCATTCTAGAAAATTTTGGTTTACTTAATAAATCGCGAGTAATACCTCCAGCTTTATTTTTTTTGCTCAG
>NW_007742990.1:9584-18736 GCF_000696425.1 Galeopterus variegatus
CCATATTTTTATTAGGTAAGGTAAAAAATATATATTATTTCTATGATTTTCAAATGTATTTGATTTATTAACTTTTAATTTTTGCAAGTCTCACGAAGTTAGAATTGAAGAATATTTTCTATTGATTGTATGAAATTTATTTCAAATGAACAGTAAACATATTTAATGGTATACTAAAAAAATTCTCATTAAAAATTGGCACATAGCAAAAATGCTTGCAATCAAAGTACTTATTACATAATTGACATGAAATAGAAATAGGGGACAAAAAAGTTGAAAATGAAGTGTCAATATATTTTAAATCGTAGGTGTATTGAAGTCATTTAGGCTTATTTTTCAGCTAAGGCACACTAGCATTATGGGTCCACATGAGGTCATTTATTTTATTTTTTCATCTCTTATTCTTATTCTCAATTCCATCTCTCTTCCTCATTCCCCACCTACTCTATTGTATTTATGTCCTTATATACGTATGTGTTCTTGAAAACGCATGGCTTAGTTTTGCACTTGATGTATTTTAAATTTACATAAATAGGATTATACTTTAGGTCTCTCTTGATTTCTTACTATATTCAGTCAACAGTCTTTTCAAAATCTATCCATGTTGCTTTATGTTTGGGTAGTTCATTTGTTTTCACTGTGGCATATTATTTCATCTTACATGCACACCACAAGTAATTTACCCATTTTCTTAGTGGAAACATGTAGTTTGCCTCTAAATCCCCATTACCACAAACAATGTCAGAGTCTCCCTATGGGCTTGTGAGGATTCCTGTGTGAACAGTAAGCCAAGCATGGGATTGCTGGGTTATGGCGAATATTTAATTTCACAGGATCCCGCCTGTAGCAGTTTATACTCTGACAGTGTATGATGTGCCTCTTTCCTCATATTTTTACCAACATTTGAAATTATTTTTACCCATCAAACCATTTTCTTGTTCTTTTAATTCACATTACTCTGATTATAAATAAGGTTATTCATCTCTATACATACTTATTTATTAGCTATTCTGGTTTATAACTATGAAATGATTAATTATAGCCTTTCATTTTTCCTGTTGAATTTCTAACCTTTGTTTAATTAATTTGTAGAGGTTTCTTAAATATTTTAATTATTCATCTCATATTGCTTTTAGATATTGCAAACATATTTTCCTAATTTTTAATCCTTTGTTCACTTTACCTATGTTGCCCTTTATTGAACAGAAATCTTTAATTTTGATATTGTCAGATTGTTCTTATGTTTCTATACTATGTGTCTTCTTTATTCTCTCCTTCATTATTTACCGTGATATGTCTGTATAAGCAGAATATGCAAAAATGGTATTAATATTACCAGATTTGAGCTAAGCATATTTAGAAAAATGATATATGATAGCAGAAAATATAATAAAGTAATTTAATTTAAAATAGCTATAAAATATAAAATGCACTTTGACTAGTATGCACTAGTCAAAGAATACTGTGAAAGGTATTGAGCAGGAAAAAGATTATGTATAAAAGAAAAAGTTACGTTTCCAGAAAGGAGGATAGAACGTTGAATATTATGAGAAGAAAATTACACTCACATTAATTTACAGGTTTATTGCATAACCAATTAAAATCCTCCAAATAATTTTTGGACTTTGACACAATTATTCTGTTCATAAGAAAGAGTCATAGAGATCATTGTCTGTTATTTCTTTCTAGTGGACTTAAATTCTTTCAGATCAATGGCAGGCCGGAAGGAGCATGTGATAGTGTTGGGTTTGCTGTTTATGTTCAAATATTAGATGAGTCTGCTGGCTGGCATGCTTCGCTGGATCATCTGTAACCAGCCAGTGAAGTGTTAATTCTCTTTAAAAATATGTATGTCTGTATGTGTGGCTAAGATATTTCACTAGCAGTAATCATTGAATCTACATCTGAATCCTCTGGAATGTGAAATACTGGACTCTAGTTTAGGCCATTTGAAATCAGCAATTTTACAATGTGTATATGATATACTCTAATCTAGTGGTTCTCAAACTTTAGTATGTATCACAATATCAGAGGGTTTGTAAAACACAGATTCTGGTTCCCACCTCTGAGTTTCAGTTCATCTGGGCGGGAGTCTATGTTTCTAAAAAGGTCCTAGGTGATGTTGTTTCTGAGGGTTCAAGGACCACGTGTTGAGGACCACTGGTCTTGCCTCCCAATTCTATCTCTATTAACAAGGGTAGGAAGAGTGAAGCTTGCAGGAAATGGAAAATTCCAGGCCGTTAGTACAACATTGTATTTATTCACAGTCATAGAACAATGGTACAGTGTAATTTATACAAGACAGGAATTATCTGAGAACAAAGCTTTTTTCTAACTCAGTGACAACTTGGATTTGAGAAGTGCTGAGAGGGCATATCTATCGCACTGGTTTTCATTTTCAAAGTCTACTATCATTTTTAAACTAATGTCTTCTCCAGTCCCTTCTCCATTATAATTTGTTTTGTGAGGAATGCTGATTTACCAAAAGAAAGAAACCATTTAGAATCATTAAAAAATAATAGTCTCCCCTAAGTTGGTGACATTTTTTAAGGATAAATTTGAAATAGGACACTTACACTAAATTTTTTTTTCTGAAATCAAATTGCTTAATGACTGTAGCTACAGTTAAAATAGAATGAATGTGCTCCTGAGAGAGTTAACAATTATAAATCAGACATAGTGATATCATTAATAATGTATTAATAATGTACTGGTCTTAGGAAGAAATACAAGAGCTAAAAGTAATCCTTTTACTAAAGTGAAGATTCAGATGCACCCCTCTCAATTAGACTTTCCCCATTCTATTTTTTTTTTTAATTTCACCTATTCAAGCACTAGTTCACAGTTTGCCTACTCTGTTTAAGCCTTTTTTGATATTTTTATGGCACTTATCAACTTTTAATATGCTACATAATTTGCTTGGTTATTAAATTTAATGTTTATTATCTTATCTTTCTCCCATCCATATCAGTGTAACTTGTATAGCATCTTACAAGGCAGGAATTTTTTGTATGGCCAAAAACACTGCCTGGCACTAATGGCAGATCTTCAACCAATTTGCTAAATGAGTCATAGAATCAACTTGTAAACAACTCTATTTTAGTATCTGATGTGAATTTGTTGTGTACATGCAATGAGAAATGTAGTCAAAAAAAAAAAAAAAGAAAACAATAACCAAAATAAAATTACAGAATATTGGAAATCATCTAGGACAGGAGTTTCAGACTGGGGTGCATACAGACTTTCCAAGGGCAGGCATGGGATCACTTTAAGAAAATCAGTTTCCAGATCATCAATTACCCAGTGTACTCTTTCATGGATTTAAGAACTAGCCTGTGATGAGGTCCAGCTGGTACTCTGTCCCCTCCTTTTTATTTAGTCCTTTTTATTTACAATCATTTTTCTCTTACTTTACAAATGAAAGACATCTCCCACCCATCCTAAAACACAATGTAAAGTATTCCTCTGAGTAGCAAAATTCTCTGGGGCTCCAAAAAAAGAGACAATTAGAAATATTGCTTTCAATATTAACATCATCAACAATTCTAATAGTTGGCCAACAAATCCTTTGGCAAATCACTTAAAGTTAGAGGTGAGCCCAATTAAGTGTCCAGCTGACATCACTGAAAATCACTTGGAGGATAGATCAATGTGATTTTTGAGTTGTAACTTGAAGTTTAAATAATTCCTATCCAAGGTTTCTCAGAACTTATGTGTAAAACAGAATGTGAATACAATTGATGCTGATAATTGTCTCATTGTAGCAATAATTCATTCACTCACAGATGAATAAGATAATGCTTTATTTTCCCATTCATTGTATTAAAAGATATATTTCTAGTTAAATTTTTTGCTTATGCATTATTTATAAAAATTCAAAATGATGTTGTTAGACTTAATTTGGTACTACTAGTAATTATAATGATAACTTACTCCTGAAGAATTCTCTTAACACACACCATCTGTTATATATGAACATCTAACAGACACATGAGAAAATGCTCAATATTGCTAAGTGACAGGGAAATGCAAATAAAAATCACTTTGAGATATCATCTCACCCCTGTTGGACAGGCTATTATCAAAAAGACAGAATAACAAGTGCTGGTGAGGATGCAGAGAAAGAGGAACCGTCCTACACTGTCCGTGGGATTATGAATTTGTGCAGCCATTTTGGAAAATGGTATGGAGGTTCCTCAAGCAACTACAGATAGAACTGCCACATGATCCAGCAACTCTACTGCTGGGTATACCCAAAGGAATGGAAATCATAATGCCAAAAGGATTCCTACACTCTCTTGTTTATTGCAGCTCTATTTGTAATAGCCAAGAGTTGGAACCAACCTAAATGTCCATTATTCGATGACTGGATAAGGAAAATGTGGTATATTTATACAATAGAATACTTCTCAGCCGTAAAAAAAGAATGAAAGACTGCCATTTGCAGCAACATGGATGAACGTCGAGAAAATTATGTTAAGTGAAATAAGCCAGGCACGGAAAGAGAAATATCACGTCCTCACTTACAAGTGGGGGCTAAAACAAAACAGAACAAAATAAAGAAATAATAAAAAAAGTAAGATTCAACAATCATAATATGTTGAACTTTCAAAAGAAGAGAAGAGAACTGAGGTTACCAGAAGTGGGAAAGGGGGAGTTGGAGGAAGGTAAGGGACGAATTGGTAAAAGGCCACAAAAAATGATTACATTGTATAATGTTGAATATACTAATTATCCTGATTTGAGATCACATTGCACACAGGTATTATTCATTGCTGTACCCCACAGGTATGTACAATCATGTTTCAATAAATAAGACAATTTCTGATTTACATACATATACTTACTCAAGGAAATTAGGCAAGGATTAGTAAAGAGTTTCAAGCATACCCAGCTTCTAGAAAATGCAAACTGAGATGGAATTTAGTGTGCTAGATGATAATTAAGGAATGTTTTCTTGGGATCAACCTCTGTGACAGGGAGGGGAAGGAAGCTGGATTAGCTAGCCTAGAGCTTTGGCTGACCCTATGGGGAGCTCTGGAATAGTTCTTCAGTGTTGTCCTTCATTGGAATGAGATGTGCAGGTCTTTATACTCTCACATCAGTCATTGAATATGTGACACCCTAAGAAGGTGTGTGACATTGAGCAAGGGGCTGTCTGCAGCTGAGGCAGTAACTGAGGGGCTGATAGCTGAAGGCTGTCTGCAGAAAGCCTTCCCCGCAGCTGGGGCAAGAAGTCCTTCACTGAGGGGGAATGTGGGTGGTGCATCCCAGTATCCTGCAAAAATATATTTTCATTTGAGTAAAATGCTATGGGAGAAAGGGGACAAAATACAAGTCCAAAGAGAAAAATGAATGATAAAATTCTGATTGTAGAGGAGTGTGTTCATGTATTTTTTAAATAGAATATACTGAATCATATAGTATTTAAATTCCTTTGGAAACATATAAAAAGTTGTGTAAAATTGCTTCTGAAAATGTTAATATTTATAGTATGCTACAAATTTCATTCTCTGTAGCTACTTAAAGGTATGATAAAAACTTTGGATGTCAACCTGAAATATATGTGGGGGTACATTGCTTTGCAAACTTAATTTAGAGACTAAGTAAGCAAAGAATGTTGGAAGATCACTGATTTAATCTAACAAGACATTTTACAAGTGAGAGTATCAACAGAGATATTATAAGACTTGAACATAATCATACTAGTGATTAAAACCAGACCTGCACAGAAGTCTTATTACCTGTTCATTTTTCCTTATGTGACTGAAAACTCATTAAGCTACTATTTGTGAATGTACTCTGAAGAGAATAAAACTCTCATCAAGAGTCTCTTAACTTAGGGTGCGTGGGCCCCTTTCAAATTGCATGCAGCAATGTGTATATATTTATGTGCATTTTTCTGGGAGAGTGCTTTTAAAGCTTCATAGCCACTAAATAAAAGACAAGTACAAACAAAATTCATTTTTCAGTTCATATGTCTGAAACCCACATAATTGCTTTCTCAGTTTAAATTCACTTATCTCTGAAACTTACTTGAGGCTCATGCTTTTCTGACCCTCTTGCATGCTCTTGCCTCTTCCCTCTTTCAAAGGTGTCAAATAGTCCTCACACAGAGCAACCTCCTTGTATTATAAATCATACTAAATTATTCCTTATCTCAACAGGGTGACCTAGTGTATAACTATGCACGAACTGAAGACTTTTTAAAAATGGAGCGGGAAATGAAAATCAATTGCTCTGGGAAGATTGTGATTGCCAGATATGGAAAAATTTTCAGAGGAAATAAGGTAAAAATCATCTCTTTTTCTCCCCCCCTCCCCCCCCCGCAGTATAGGGAGTTACAATGTATCTTACATGAAGCATCTCCTTAAAAGTTTTGAGGACCATGATCCACTTGTATTCATTAACATGACAACTTATAGGAAGAACACATTAACTAGCCTATAGGCAATGGTTTTAAACTGGGTCATTGGCATTTGGCCAGTATAAAAGGTCAGGATGAACAGAGATGATTTTTCTGTACTTCCAAGTTATGCCTGTGGCCTCCAAAGAAGCATGCACTGGGTTTGTTGTTAACTTTCGTTGTTTTTGTTTTAAATATTATCTCCAAAAATATTTTCTAAATCAAATGTTAATATGAAATAGTTATTATAGATAATGAGAGAAACAAATTTACACATAGCAGGTTTAAAAATTACTATCACTTGATTTCTTAATATACATATTTTTTCTCTTTTGCGGGAAATTGAATTTCAAAAATATTCCCTTTCAACCATAGAACAAATAGGAATCTGGCCTGTGGAGTCTACTTGCTGGTGCTTCTAGACTAGTTGAAGGAAACAGCGAATACTTGCTACCACTAGTATGGAAATTTCTCAAATCTGCTGATCTGAGGGCTGACTCGGTTTTTGAGCTTATAGTAGGAAGAAAGTTTTTGAGCTTGTAGTAGGAAGAAGAAAAAGCCAATTCTCAGTGAGATGTCCTTCATTGTAAGCCTAACAGTAAAGGGTTGAAGATAAAGTTCAACTACTCATTGAAGTGTAATTTTGAAAACTGATGTTGCTAACTCTGGAACAACCAATATAAAGTACGAATGAAAGACACTGTTTTCCAGGTTAAAAATGCTCAGTTGGCAGGGGCCACAGGAATCATTCTTTATTCAGACCCTGCTGACTACTTTGCTCCTGGGGTGGAGCCCTATCCAGATGGCTGGAATCTTCCTGGAGGTGGAGTCCAGCGTGGAAATATCCTAAATCTTAATGGTGCAGGGGACCCTCTCACACCAGGTTATCCAGCAAATGGTGAGTGATCAGCCTCAAATATCACAGGAAACTTAGTAACGTTTTAGTGTGGTTTTATTAAAGAATTGTCTTTGAAACATGCTGTATGTCTTTTCCTTATTCTCTTTGCATCTAAGAATTAAAGAATCTCAAGCTCTGAAAATTATTGGTTCAAGTCCCCTATTCCTTATTTGGAATGCTTGGGCCTGATGAATTTTAGAATTCAGACTTTCTCAGATATTTAAAAAGTAATATGCTGCATATAACATATATCATGTAACACTAACATGAGGGCTGGGACAGAATGCAGAAAACAAGCATATAAATATTTTTGTGGCAATATATGAATGTACTGTGTGATGTATACTTAGTATATATGAACATACTTAGTGTATATGAACATACAAAGTGAGGGTAAAAAGGAATATAAATGCACTCAAGTATGCTCAAGTCAGATTTTGCTGTCAAAGGAGTTCAGGTCAGATTAAGTTTTGTTGTCAAGTAAATTCCCCACAAATTTATGGTTTTCACAGGTTTGGGGATTTCTCAGTTATGAATAAGGGATAGGAGAACAGAATTCTATAAATCTGTTAAATAGCATATTTAGAATACAGAGCTCAGAAAATGCATATTGTTTCGTTGCTCTGTAAAGATAACAGTGATAATTATCAAGTTGTGTTTCCTAAATGATAGCACTTTACATGCATTAACAGCCATATAAACTAAGTGCTATTATTATCCCTAATTGACAGGGGTTGGGGGGAGTGACACTAGAATCTGCAATCCACCCAAGATCAGCACATCACTAAGCGAGGAGGATTTGAGATTGAAATTTAGGCAGTCTGGCTCCCGCATTTACATAGTTGTCTTACCTGAAATGCTCCCTTGTAAAACATTAACAAAGGGAGCTAATTTATTTTGAATGTACTCAGCTATCTGATGACGTGTACAAATATTTGGGTTCAGTTTGTGTAGTTTAAAAGTACCTAAATGGAGTAACTTGGATAAAATAGTTTGCCAAAGTATCTGTGGCATTTACATATTTATTCCTCTTCTGATTTTTCCATCAAATTATAGAGTCATCTAAAAGAGTTCAGGTCAGATTAAGTTTGGTTGTCAAGTAAATTCCCCACAAATTTATGGTTTTCACAGGTTTTGGGATTTCCCAGTTATGAATAAGGGACAGGAGAACAGAATTCTATAAATCTGTTAAATAGCATATTTAAAATACAGAGCTCAGAAAATGCATATTGTTTCATTGCTCTGTAAAGATAACAGTGATAATTATCAAGTTGTGTTTCCTAAATAATAGCACTTTACATGCATTAACAGCCATATAAACTAAGTGCTATTATTATCCCTAATTGACAGGGGTGGGGGGGAGTGACCCTAGAATCTGCAATCCACCCAAGATCAGCACATCACTAAGCGAGGAGGAGTTGGGATTGAAATTTAGGCAGTCTGGCTCCCGCATTTACATAGTTGTCTTACCTGAAATGCTCCCTTGTAAAACATTAACAAAGGGAGCTAATTTATTTTGAATGTACTCAGCTATCTGATGACGTGTACAAATATTTGGGTTCAGTTTGTGTAGTTTAAAAGTACCTAAATGGAGTAACTTGGATAAAATAGTTTGCCAAAGTATCTGTGGCCTTTACATATTTATTCCTCATCTGATTTTTCCATCAAATTATAGAGTCATCTAAAGCTTATGTATTTGTTGTCTTTGTAAATCTTAGTTCATAGTACATTGTCATAGATTGTTTTCTTTCATTTGACAGTAATATATTACCTTATAATAAAATCACGTGAATCTACCTGAGTTTTACTTATCTACTTTTTTTATTCCCAAGTCTTAAAAAATGTGAC
>NW_007742990.1:19450-20098 GCF_000696425.1 Galeopterus variegatus
TAGTACATTGTCATAGATTGTTTTCTTTCATTTGACAGTAATATATTACCTTATAATAAAATCACGTGAATCTACCTGAGTTTTACTTATCTACTTTTTTTATTCCCAAGTCTTAAAAAATGTGACTTCTACCATAATTCTATAGTTATACAAAGCTAAAATTGTGAAAATAAAATGAGATTAATTGGAATGTTTCTGTTGATCTTCAAATTTAAATGATGGTATTTTAGGGGGAAAAAATTGTGTTTATCCCTTTGGGGCTAACATCAAATTTTCTTTGGTACACTATTTGGTTTTTTCTTTCTTTAAATTTTACTTTTTTTTTTTTTTTTTTCATGTCCGGCAATGGACCGCAACCCTCAGTGTCACGCCCGGACCGGACCGGGACCGGCAACGGAATCGCAACCCTCGGTGCTACTCCCACGCCTCGCTCAGCCAGTGAGCGGGAACCGGTCTGTACGTGGGATCCGAACCCTCAGCGGGAGCGTCACCGCGCTTCCCAAGCGGCACACTGTAGCAGTGCACCACCGGGCCGGCCCTAAATTTTACTTTTTATTATGGGATAGTTCTAACATATGCAAAAGTAAAGACAGTTATCTGCATTTTGTCAATCTTGTTTCATTTATTCATTTCCTCCTTTTTTGTTAT
>NW_007742991.1:0-6674 GCF_000696425.1 Galeopterus variegatus
ATGTCTTCAGACTGGCTGGAAAACCAATTTACATTTATGTAAATAATATCATCTTGCCCCATAACCAAGGCTCAAAATATCAAATAACCATGGGGAAAGAGGGAAATCAGAGAAATGCATGCCAAGAAAAATACTGCATCCTTTTAAATTTGCCTACAGCCCATGTGGTTTTAGGTCTCAACATGGCTTCAGTCCTGCTCGTTCCAACAATTTGGCTATTTGAGGTCTTTTGTTGTTCCATATGAATGTTAGGGCTGCTTTTTCTGTTTCAGTGAAGAATGTCATTGGAAGTTTGATAGGGATTTTGTCAAATCTTTAGATTACTATAGGTAGTATGGACATTTTGACAATATTAGTTCTATCAAACCATGAGCATAGAGTGTCATTCCATTTTTTGTGTCCTCTTTAATTGCTTTCATCACCATTTTGTAGTTTTTTGTAGAAATCTTTCACCTCCTTGGTTAAATTTATTCCTAGGTATTTTAATTTTTTGGCAGTTATTGTAAATGGGATTGCTTTCTTGATTTCTTTTTCTGCTAGTTCATTGTTGGTGTATAGAAACTGTATTATTCTATCTCTGTTGCTTATAACAGAAATATCTGAAATTGGATATTTTGTAAAGAAACAATATTTATTTCTTATAATTTGGGAGGCTGGGAAGTCCAAATTTTAGGGAACACATCTGGTGACTCTACACAGTGATGCAGGGTTATCACATAGTGAAACGGCAGAAGCAAGAGAAAGAGTTAACCTCTTCTAATTTGCTCTCCTTTTAAAGCGATCAGAATCACTCTCATTATTCCATGAATGAATCAATCTATTCACAAGGGTATAGTCTTCACAACCTAATCTCCTCTTCAAGGCCCCACCCTTAAATGACCATAACAGGATTTCTCACCCTCTTAGCACTGTCACAGTGGGGATTAAGCTTCCAGTACATGAAAATTTGGGCAACACAATTCAACCCATATCATTCCTCCCCAGACCCCCAAAGTTCATGTCCTTCTCACAGGTAAATACATTCATTTCATCCCCATAGCCCCCAAATCTTAACTTGTCCCAGCACCAACTGAAAAAGTCCACAGCAGAAAGTCTCATCTGAGACTAAACACAAAATGACTTTCTTTTTTTTTCTTTTCCTATTTTTATTGAAACATAATTGATTGTACGTATCTGTGAGGTACAGCATTGAATACCAATACCTGTGTGCAATATGTGATGCTCAAATCAGGATAATTAGTGTATTCAACCTTACACATTGTAATCATTTTTGTGGCCCTTTACCAATTTCTCACTAACCCCACCCCCACTTCATCCTTTCCCACTTCTGTTGACCTCAGCTCTGTTCTCTCTTTTTGAAAATACAAAGAATTATCTTTTCAGATCACAATGGATAAACTAAAAATTAATAACAAATGAAATTCTGAAAACTATACAAATACACAAAAATTAAACAACATGCTCCTGAACGACCTGTGGGTCCAAGAAGAAATAAAACAGGAAATCAAAAGACTTCTTGAAACTAATGAAAATAAAGACACACCATACCAAAACCTGTGGCATGATGCAAAAGCAGTACTAAGAAGGAAGTTTTTTGAAATAAATGCTTACATCCAAAGAATAGAAAGACTTCAAATAAACAACTTAACACTATACTTCAAAGAACTGGAAAAACAAGAACAATACAATCCCCAAATTAGTAGACCGAAAGAAATAATATCAGAACAGAATTAAGTGAAATAGAGACCCCCTGAATTAGAAAAGATCAATGAAACAAAAGGTTGATTTTTAAGAAGATAAACGAAATACACAAACTATTAGCTAGGCTAACTAAGAAAAGATGAGAGAAGACCCAAATAACAAAATTCAGAAATGAGAAAGGAGACATTACGACTGGTAACACAGAAGTACAAAGAATCATTACAGACTTTTACAAGCAACTCTATGCCAACAAATTTGAAAACCTGGAGAAAACGGATAAATTTCTATGTAAACATAGAAATTTTTATGCCAGCACCATGCTATTTTGCTTACTATATCTTTGTGGTATAATTTGAAGTAAGGCAGTGTAATGCCTCTGGCTTTATTCTTTTTGCACAGAATTGCTTTGGATATTCAAAGTCTTTTGCTGTTCCATAGGAGTGTTAGGATTGTCTTTCCATTTCTGTGAAGAAAGTCATTGGTATCTTGATGGAGACTCCATTGAATCTGTATATCACTTTGGGTACGGACATTTTCACTATATTAATTCTTCCAATCCATGAACATGGACTTCTTTCCATCTTTTGACGTCCTCTTTAATTCCTTTCAGCAGTGATTTGTAGTTCTCACTGTAGACACCTTCCACCTCATGGGTTAAATTTATTCCTTGGTGGGGGTTTTTTTCCTTTTTCTTTTTCTTTTTTCTTTTCTTCTTCTTTTTTTTTTTTTTTAACCTAGGTGTTTTATTTGGGGGTAGTTATTGTAAATGGGCTGGCTTTCTTGATTTCTTTTTCTGTTAGTTCATTGTTGGAGTATTAAAATACTGATTTTTGTCTATTGATTTTGTATCCTGCAACTTTACTGAATTTATCAGCTCTAAGAGTTTGCTGGTAGAATTTTTAGGTTTTCTGTATATAGGATCATGTCATCTATGAACAGGGACAATTTGGCTTTGTCTCTTCTGATTTGGATGCCCTTTATTTCTTTTCCTTGCCTGGTTGCTCTGGCTAGTACTTCAATATTATGTTAGATAGGAGTGGTTCCTTGTTCCTATTTTCCTAATATTATGTCAAATTTGAGTGGTTCTCTCATTCCTATTCTTAGAGGAAAATCTTCAGTTTTTCCCTATTAGGTATGATATTGATGGTGGGTTTGTCATATATGGCTATTATCATGTTGAGATGCTTTCCTTCTACACCTTTTTTGTTGAAAGTATTTATCATGAAAGGATGTTGAATTTTGTCAAATGTTTTTTCTGCATCTATTGAGATGATCATATGTTTTTTGTCCTTGATTTTATTGATGTGCTACATCAAATTTATTGACTTGCACATGTTGAACTATCCTCGCATCCCTGGAATGAATCCCACTTGATTATTATGTATAATTTTTTGATGTGTTGCAGTATTTTGCTTGCTAATACTTCACTGAGGATTTTTGCATCTATGTCTATTAAAGATATTGGCCTGTACTTTCCTTTTTTGTTGTTGTATCTTTGTCTGATTTTGGTATCAGAGTGATGCTGGCCTTGTAGAATGAGTTTGGGATAATGGCCTCCATTTCAATTCTGGTCCTGGGCTTTTCTTGGCTTGAAGACTGCTGGTTACTGCTTCAATCTTGTAGCTCATTATTGGTCTGTTCAGGTTTTCCATTACTTCTTGATTCAGTCTTGGTAGATTGTATGTGTGAAGAAATGTATCCATTTTCTTTAGGTTTTCAATTTTCTTGGCATATAGTTGTTCATAATAGCCTCCAATGATTCTTTGTACTTCTGTGGTATCAGTTGTAATGTCTCCCCTTTCATTTCTGATTTTGTTATTTGGGTCTGCTCTCTCCTTTTGTTAGTTAGTCTGGCTAATGATTTGTCTATTTTGTTTATCCTCTCAAAAAACAAACCTTTAGTTTTGTTGTTCTTTTATATCATATTTTTGGTCTCTAATTCATTTAGTTCTGCTCTTAGTTATTTCGTTCATCTGCAATTTGGGGATTGGACTGTTCTTGTTTTTCTAGTTTTTTGAGGTGTAGCATTAGGTTGTTTATTTGAAGTCTTTCTATTCTTTTGATGTAAGCATTTATTGCAACAAACTTTCCTCTTAGTATTGTTTTTGCAGTATCCCAGAATTTTTGGTATGATGTGTCTTTATTATCACTAGTTTCAAGAAATT
Organism: Galeopterus variegatus; assembly: GCF_000696425.1. NCBI lineage: Eukaryota > Metazoa > Chordata > Mammalia > Dermoptera > Cynocephalidae > Galeopterus > Galeopterus variegatus. The sequence continues at coordinate 3,867 of NW_007742991.1, forward strand.
TTTTGATTTCCTGTTTAATTTCTTCTTGGACCCACAGGTCGTTCAGGAGCGTGTTGTTTAATTTTCATGTATTTGTAAGGTTTCTAAAGCTTTGCTTGTTATTGGTTTCTAGTTTTAATCCATTGTGGTAGGTCTGAAAAGATACTTGAAATGGTTTCAATTTTTAAAAATTTGTTGAGACTTGATTTGTGACCTAACATGTGGTCTATCTTGGAGAATGTTCCATGTGCTGATAAGAGTGTATATTTTGTAGTTCTTGGATGAAATGTTCTGTAGATGTCTGCCAAGTCCAATTGGTTTAAAGTCTAGTTCAAATACTGTGTTTCTCTGTTGATTTATTGCCTAGATGATCTGTCCAATGTTTAGAGGTGGAGGTCGAGGTTCCCAGCTATTATTGCATTAGGGTCTATCTCTCTTTTTAGGTCTAATAGTGTTTGCTTTATACATCTGGGTGCTCTGATGTTTGGTGTCTATATATTTATGATTGTTATGTTTTCTTGCTGGATAGATCCCTCTATCATTATATAATGCCCTATTATATAGGGCCCTCTTTTTATAGTTTCTGGTTTAAAGTCTATTTTACCTGATATAAGAATAGGTACTCCTGCTCAATTTTGATTTCCATTTGTGTGGTATATATTTTTCCCTCCCTTCACTGTGAGTCTGTGTGAGTCTTTACAGGTGAGGTGGGTTTCTTGTAGGCATATATAATTGGGTCTAGCTTTTTAACCCATTTGGCCAGTCTATGGCTTTTGAGTGTGGAATTTAATCCACTTTCATTCCAGGTTGTTATTGAATGGTATTGCCTTATGCCTTTCATTTTATAAGGTTTTTGTTGTTTTGTATTTATTTTATCCTTTCTTTCCCTTTTACTATTCATCCTTGCTGTTTGGTGTTTTTTTGTACTGGTAAGATCCAGTTTCTTTCTCATTTGTGTATCTGCTCTACCAGTGGGTTTTATTCTCATGTATTCATGAAAGCAGTTATCACTTTTAGGATTCCAGGCATAGGATTCCCTTGAGGATTTCTTGTAGGGCCAGTCTTGTGGTGGTCTGGGAAAGACAGTATTTCTCCTTCATTCCTGAAGGATGGCTTTGCTAGGTATAGTGTTCTCAGTTGGCAGGTTTTTTGTCTTTTTGTTTTTTCTTTCAGCACTTTGAATATATCATCCCACTCTCTCCTGGCCTGTAAAGTTTCTGTTCAGAAGTCTACTGTTAGCCTGATGGATAGTCCCCTATAGGTGACTTGATGCTTTTCTCTTGCCATTTTTAGGAGTCTGTCTTTGTCTTTGACTTTTGATAATTTGACTATAAGGTGTCTTGGGAAGGAACTTTTGGGGTTGAATCTGTTTGGGGTTCCTGAGCCTCTTGGATCTAGAAGAGTGTATCTCTCTCAGTACTTGGGAAGTTTTCAGTAATTATTTTGTTAAGTAGGTTTTCTATGCCTTTTCTTTCTGCTACCCATTCAGGAACACCCACAATCCAAATGTTTCTGTGCTTAAGGTTGTCCCATAGGTCTTGTAGACTTTCTTCACTTTTTTTTTCAAAATTATTTTTTCTTTTTGATCCAACTGAGTTAATTCAAAAAACATGTGTTCGAGTTCATAAATTATTTCTTCTGCTTGCTCTAGCCTGCTGCTTAAGCTCTCAGTTGTATTTTTTATTTCATTGAATTCTTCAGTTACAGGATTTCTTCTTGGTTCTTTTTTATAATATCTATTTCTTTGTTGAATTTCCCCTTCATGTCCCATCATGTTTTTCTGACTTCATTGTGATTCTACCTATATCTTCTTGCAACATGTTGAGTTTCCTTAAGATTGTAGTTTTTTTGTTTTCTGTTTGTTTTTTTTTTTCACAACGGGCGCATTTTATTTTACTTGTCACCATCATGTGCTGTCAGTGTAAAATTCAATGTCCATTACCCAGCAGCCAGCCCTCTGGAGACTTCGCAGATGATTTTGAGGTCTCTGGTCTCACTTTTAAGTTAGTAGCTGCCCAGGTCATCACTTGAAATGCTGCAGATCTCCTCGTCCCTTGAGGTGCTGGGCATCTCCTCGTCCCTTGAGGTGCTGGGCATCTCCTCATCACTTGAGGTGCTCGGCATCTCCTTGTTACTTGAGGTGCTGGAGATCTCCTCTTCCCTTAAGGTGCTGGGGATCTCCTCATCCCTTGAGGTGCTGGGGATCTTGTTTCTTGAGGTGCTGGGGATCTCCTCATCCTTTTGGATTTGCTTCAGCTCTTTTTGCTGCAGTTCCTGATTCAGCCGGTGATAGTGGCCGAAAAGAGTTGGCTCTTTCCCTTTTTTGGTTTTGAATGAGGGGGTGGTAATTTTTGCAGCAGCGTTTTTCCTTAGACTCCATTGAAGGGGTCTTTTAAGCTTCATGGATGTCTTGGGCGCCTTGCTCTTTCCTCTGGACTTGGCTGGACAGGGGGTCTTCCTCTCCTTCCCTGCTTTGGTGTTTCTGGTGGGCTGTGGTTTCCTGGTCTCCTTCTCCATGTCAGCACTGCCCAGTGGTCTGTCCCAGGACCCCTGGCCTCCCTATATATACCCTGCCCAGGACAATGAGCAGCCACACCCTAGGCTTTGTTTGGTCAGCAAGCCACTCCCCCAGCCCCTCTAGCCCTGTCCAGAGAGGGGTGGCTTAGACATCACAACGGCCTATCCTGACACCTCTGGGAGTGGAAGGAGGCCAAGGTGCTCTAGATGGAAAAGGGGGACATTTCCTTAGCACCCCTTCAGAGCCTTCCAAACAGACCTGCCACACTCCTCATTGTTCAATTCTGGGGGATCACACGGCAAGGAGAGGGT
>NW_007742991.1:7298-9817 GCF_000696425.1 Galeopterus variegatus
AAACAGACCTGCCACACTCCTCATTGTTCAATTCTGGGGGATCACACGGCAAGGAGAGGGTGTCTCCTCCATGCCCTTCCCCATGGCCACCTGATTCAGTGACTCATTCTGTTCTCTCCCACCCTTCACTATTACCTGGTTTTTGCATGTCCTACCTACAATCCACCCATGGTAATGTGGCCACACTTAAGTCTATGTGGACATATGAATCATCCTACATCCTTCCTAGAAATTTCTCTTATGTACCCTAAAGACCACTCACTTCCTGGCTGCCACCAGGAAACTTTTCTATCCCACTTGCTTTTCCCAGTGTCCACACAGGACTTCTCAGTTTTGTTTTCCAGATTGAAATCACTGCCTTCAGGCTGTCAGACTCAGTAAATAGACTTGCTCCACCTGATACTCGGTCTTGTTTCAAATTGGGGACCTGCTTATCTCAGTAGGTGTAGTACCAAGGCCTGGGTTAGCAGGGGATGAGGCAGATATGTCCATACTGCAAGTTGTTCTGGTGTTTGCATGCAGAAAGCCACAACCTAAAACTGATCAATGCACCAGGAAGGAGCTTGGCTTAACCAGAGGGATGTGAAAAGCTCTTCTCAACATGTGTTCTCATTCACCAGACACTTTCCTCACTTTATTTTGCTGCTGATGCTGTTAGATCCTACATTTCTCCCTTCTCCTGAGGCCTTCTGGAGAAATACACCTTACCTTACATGAGGGTTCCTGGAGGAATTCTTTTTTATGAACAGCTATAAAAAGTTCCAGATTCTTGGAGGAGACACTTTATGGTTGATTTCAGACCACTTACCTCTCTAGGTAGAAGGTCTTTCATTCAGCTTTATGTCCAGTTTCAGAGGCTGGGAAGTCCAAAGTCCAGGAAACCCTTGTGGTGAATGTCTTCTTTGGTGTTGCCTTTACAGCAATGCAGGGGTCTCATGGCAAAAAATGGCTGAGCAGAGAGCAAGCAATATTGTAGTTTAGAATTCCTTTTCAAAGGTATTTCAAAGGTTTCCTTTTGTTTGGGGTCTGGCATTGGAGAATTATTGCCTTCCTTTGGGGGTGTCATGTCATGTTTCCTTGTTTTTCCATGCTTCTCATATCTCTGCATTGATGTCTGGCCATCTGGTTGGGCAGTCACTTTTTCTCATTTTTGGAGTAGTTTTTGAAGGGAGAAACTTTTTGCTATAGAAGTGTTCTATATTGACAGTTGGGTTGGGCATTTTAAGTTTGTTTCTAGGTGAGTGCAGTACTGCAGTCTTTGTGAGACTTCTTCAACTCTATTCAACCTTGGAGTTGTCTGTAGGTATCTTTGTGGCCTAGGCGGTGGGGCCCTTGACAGCTTCTTGTTTGGGTGGGTGACACTGGGCAGGGTTGTTATGGCTCTGGGCCTGGCAGCTCTGTAGGGGACTGCCTGCCTTGGAGGATCAAAGCTCCTGTTTAATCTGCTGTCCATCAGTGAACAGGTGTACAAAGGTGCAGCAGGTCCTGACAACTCTGTAGAGGGCCACCAGATCAGTTATCAAGCCTGGAGCAGGCTTGCAAGGATGTCACAGGACTCAGCAGCTCTGTTAAGGCCTGCTGTGGGCAGGAAAAGCTGCTACTCAACCCACTGTTGATCTGGGAGTAGGTGTACACTGGTGCCGCAGGGACCAAAAGCTCTGTAGAGGGCTGCCAGATCAGCTATTGAGCCTGGAGAAAGCCTTTAAGGAGGTAGCATGCCCCAGTGGTTCTGTTGAGAGCCATGGGGAGAGGGGGAGCTACCACAGCTGGCTGTCAGCTGGTGTAAGCACCTGTGGGCTCAGCAGGCTCATGTTTTGTACATGGCAGGTGTACACCAATGTGGGGGACTGCCACTGATTGGCAGCTTTCCCATTCAGCAGGCCTACCTGCTTGCCAGGGGTAGGGGGGTGTGCCATATGGGTTAAGATGCTGGGGACTCAGTCCTTCTGTCTGGCCTAGGCTCCAGGCAGCCAGGGTCATGATCTTGCCAGTGCCTGCGTGAACGTGGTAGAATGTAGGTGGGGCCTCCAGTTGGAGGGAGTCAGTTTCACCAGGTCTGGGGCAGGGCTCACTCTAGCCGCAGGTTCAGTTTCATGATAGCACTTTGCCATAGCTGTTTAGGACTGGAGGGGGATTCCTCTCCCTGGGCTTCTACTATGAGACCAGGTAGCTGCACAAACTCCCAGCTACTCACCAACTGGGTTTGGAGCCTGAAAGGACTGGAGGACTCTTATGACAGGTACTGTTGGCCTTCATAATGGCAGTGGAAATAGCTGGGTTATTCCAGCTTACCACTCTCCACCTGACTCCAAGTTAATCCCTGTGGTGGGGCAGAGGTTGAATGCCGTGCTGTCTTCTATATGGTGCTATTCCCATTTTCCACATTTCATAGGAATTTCGTCACTCCCCTGGTGGTCTGCAGCATATTTCTTTAGTTTTTCTGGTCAAAATATATTTGTTTGGGGGCCGGCCCGGTGGCGCATGCTACAGTGCGCCGCTTGGGAGCGTGGCAGCGCTCC
>NW_007742991.1:10793-11763 GCF_000696425.1 Galeopterus variegatus
TATTTACAAGAGTGAAACACCTGGCCCCCATAATCTGCAATAATTTTCTTGTTTGCTCAATATTCTGTTTTTGTAGCCAGCCTTTGGTTGCCACTGCTGCTGCCTCCTGTGCACGTACCCTCCTTGCTCTGCTTAGGCTCTGACACCCCTTAAGGGTCAGATGCCCTCTGGCTGGATTCTCTGCCTTATGCTGTTCAGTTTCTACCATCACCATGCTAGGCTGTCTCCCCACAAGGATGCCTTTCTCATTCCACTCTGTGCCAGCAAACCCCTATATGTGGATACACTCCTCACAGTTGTCTGGGCTCTGGCTGCCCTCAGAGTTGTACAGATCCATGTAAATGTCCCCTTCATCCAAACTGACCTGATAAAAAATGTCAGGTACCTTCTGTGTAGATATCCTCCTCATTGTGCTCTACACCACCGAGGATGCCCTTTTCATCCCAGTGGAAATGACGCCCATTATCAATATGACCTTTGACTCCTCCATGGACTCCTGCTCTCGCTGCCTGGGCTCCTTGCTAGGCATCCCTCATAGGCCAATGTTTTCCTCACCCCCCCGGGATCTTCACCCTGCTATGCCATGGCATCTCCCTTCCCCCCCTGGTGCATCTACATGGCATTGCCCAAACTAATGACTTTCAGACTGAATTATTTAGGAAGAAAAGGAAAGAAAAAGATGTGAAGGATAAGAAGAAACTACATTTTCACTTTTTATCAAAAAGAAAAAATTAGAGACAAACCATTTGCAGAAGAAAATTTGCAGTGACTGGGTAAAATCTGCTTCAATGTTTTTATGCAAAACCTCAAGGAAACATATCCACGAAGAAAGCTCAGAAAATGTCCAAGAGAAAATAGATTAAGATGCTTCAGCACAAGCTCAGGACTTCCTTTCCCACTACAAATTCATAGGAATAATAGAAAAGGAGTATATTAGTTTCAAAAGTATTTACTAATACCTAAAAAAAAA
>NW_007742991.1:13344-13966 GCF_000696425.1 Galeopterus variegatus
TTTTATATCAATTAGGAATTACATTTGGTGGCTGTAACAGAGACATAGCCAACAGTGGCTCAAACTAACGAGGGAATTAATTTCATCCTACATGTAGGCAATCCCTGCCTGGTACCCAGGCTTCTTCTGTCACTCTACTTTCACACACTCGAGATTGGACCTTTGTCCTCATATTCTCCATATGACTACCAGAGTGCCTCCAATAATGTGTACATTTAACGAAGTGAGAGGGGTAATGGCAAAGGACAAGAAGGCCATTCTAGCCTGAGGCAGTGCCTACAGTGCTCGCCCAGAGCCCACTCAGTGACTTCTGCTGGCATCTCATCTGCCAGCAAGTGTCAGATGACCACTCCTAGCTGCAAAGGAGGCTGATGAAAGTCATCCTTTTCTTCCCCTCCATAATCTGGGTGTACTGCTACCCCAAATAATCACAGGCCCATTACTTAAGAAAATTAGGAAAACAGATACTGGCTAGGCAATTAGCAGTCTGCCTCACTTCCAAAATAGTACAAAGCATAAAATTCCAAAAGAAATCTCAACCAATCCAACAAAAGACGACAAAAGAGAAAAAGAAAAAAATTAGGTGATAGATGAAAACCATGAAACAATATGGTGATATCCA
>NW_007742991.1:15294-16431 GCF_000696425.1 Galeopterus variegatus
GGGTTTTCGGTGACCAAGAGCAGGCACAGGTGGGGCCCTGCTTCTGCAGTGGCCACTCCGGACCCATCTCCTGACTGTGAGCTTGAAGCCCTCAAGGGCAGAAGAAGACAAGAGAGTAGTCAACGATACATGAGCCTTAGATGGGGGCCTCAAGGATTCCCTGTGTGTCCTGCCCTTGCAGGAGGCTGATAACTGGTGCCCTGCTGATAAGCCAGACACAGAAGATTCAGCCTCAGTGAGGGAGTTCACCCTGTTTCCCCAAGTCCACTGTCCTCATCAAAGATAATCATTGTTAAATTGTTATTGTGTGTATCTACACGAATCCCCTTTTCACAATGCCTTTATAACACACGCATATAGATATAGGTAGGGGCCATGTTGTTCTTCAGTTCGATTTGCTTCGCTTGCACTCTTCCATGTCAGTGCAGAGAGAACAAACTCGTTCCTTGTGGTGTCAATAACCACAGAGAAATTCCCATGTGCAATGACCCAGAAAGTTTCCTATACCGCCCAGAAATATTTCCTGGACAATGAGATCCGTGGTAGTGAACGTGCCAGATTGGTGGAGGAATGGGTGGATGAGTTTTCACAATTCTATATTCTCCAGTAACCACCACCCACAGCAAGAGAGAGCACATTTCTCTCTGTTTCTTCGTGGTGTTTTCGGGAAATACCCCCTTACATCCCTACCCTAGATGTAAATTGTATTTTGATTTGTCCTACCTGTAGATTTGTTTTGCCTCTTTTAGAATTTTGTATAAATGGAATCATGCATTAGGTGCTCTTCTATGTCTGGCTTCTTCATTTAGCATAATGTTTCTGAGATTCATCTATATTGTTCTGTGTATTAGTGTGTTCACTGTTATTACTGAGTATTATTCCATTATATGAATATGCCACTAACTCTTGGTCTAGTCACCTGTTGTTGGGCATAGGGTTGTTTCCAGTTTTGACCTATTTTTTTAAAAAGTGCTATGAACATTCATGCACGTGTATGTTGAAGACAGGTTTTCATTTTTCATCTGAAATACCTAGGAGTGGAACTGCTGAATTACAGGGTGGATACATGTTTAACCTTATTTAAAACTTCCAAACCATTTCCCAACGTGCTTCTACAATTTCACACTTTTCTACCAG
>NW_007742991.1:17116-20093 GCF_000696425.1 Galeopterus variegatus
TTATTTAAAACTTCCAAACCATTTCCCAAAGTGCTTCTACAATTTCACACTTTTCTACCAGTGGTGTGTGAGAGATCCAGTAGTTCTATTTTCCTGCCAATATTTAGCACTGTCAGTATTTCTTATTTTAGCCATTCCTGGGGTGTCTAGGGCTGTCTCACTTTGGTTCTCATTTTCATTTTCCTCAAGACTAATGATGTTGGGCATCTCTTCATGTGCTTTTAGCCATTTGTAAATCTCCTTTTGTGAAGCACCTCTTTAAACATTTTTGCTGCAAACTCATTCTTTCTCATTGTGATTTGGTTCCATCATTTGATTGAACTGAAATTCACATAACTGAATTCCCTCCTGATGGATGTTTACACTGTCTCGAGTTTATGTTTTCATCAACCAGACTAAGATGACTAATTTTACGCACCTATGTGCCAGTGAGTTCGTATGTGCAGTGCCTTGCCTTTTTACTCAAACATTGGCCACTTCTGCAGAAAAGAATGGACAAGCCTTCCACATTTTCAATAAAAAGGGCTCAACTGTTTTAAGTCATTCTGGTGCCTGAGTCATAGGTACTTACCCCATCATCACTCTCTTCCCTCCTCCACTCTTCCTACTGGACTTGTAGCTAGAGCAGTGCAGACCTGAGTATGATGGAACTATCTAGTGCCTAACCACGGAAAATTTAGGGGATGGCAGACCAGAGGAGATTTGAGCCACCTATCTCCAAATCATGGGCATTTAGTGATGTGTAAGAGAAATCCAGGCCACCCAACGTTGCAGGCAAGGGAAGGTGGATTTCCACTGAAATCAGGATGTGAGCCCTATTAGGGTCTCTAGAACGGCTGAGAGGTTGGGTATATGGTAGGCTTGGCACTGAATTGTACAAAGAACAAACTACCCACACCTCTCCCCTTCAAACTCTGATTACAGAAGGTTGACCAGTTACAAGACATGACAAAAAAGGATAATGATGAAACCATATTGATGAAACAAAAACAGAAGAAGGAAAGGAAAAAGGCACCAGAACATCCACCCCAGCTCTCTCCACCTGAACAAAAGGTAGGCTATAGCAGGCACGCAAGATAGGGAGAGACCCCTGACCTGCAACATCTCTGACCCATGTTATCCAGCAGTGATGATTGTCTTCTCTGTGACCCATAGCATGGGATGATCATGGAATTCCTTCTACCAACCAGGATACATTTGTGAAAGTAAAGTGGGGCTATTATTATTTGGGAACAACTATCATAAACCAAGGAATGTCTCAGGCCATCCAGGACAAAAGCTTGCCATATCCAGAGCTGGAATGAATAGGGATAAACTCATCCTTGTCTATCTTCCTCCACTCCCTTATCAGACTGAGAAGAGGTGGTGACTGAGGCATGGAGACTCGGTTGTAGGGAAGAGAAATCATGAAAAGCGGAACCAGGCCATGCAAGGTTGGGAGTGGGTGGTGAGGGCCGAGTAAAGGGAATCTCAGTCTAGAATTGTGTGGGAGTCTGTGCACGTGCACGTGTGCGCATGTGTGTGTGCATTAACTGAAGTTTAAGGTGCGAGAAGCCAAAGAAGGGAAAGTGAGAAATAGATGAGAAAGACCCCAAAGACCTCCCCTGTGTGGAGCAGGGGAACTTTTAATACTGTGATGTGACAGAGGGGAGAGCAGGCTGTGGATTTGAGCTGACATCAAGAATGAAAGGGCAGGGTGAGCAAAAGATGCCACTTCTCTGGCAGGTGGGAGGGGTCTGAAGAGAAAGGTCATGGATCTCAGGTAAGTGGTCAGGCCCAGGTGGAACATGGAGCCCTTTGACCCATAGATCACAGTGTTCTTGCTCTAGACTGGCCACCAGGTTCACAGAAACCTGGGTGAGGTAGCTAAGGCAGGTGTCCTCCCATTTTTCAGATGGAGGCATTGAGACTCAGAGGTTATGGTGGTGTGTCCATGTCCATTAACCAGAGAGTGGCAGAGGCAGGATGCCTACCTGGCTTCCTGGGTCCAGCTGTGGCTCTGCCCAGTGCTCCCGAACCTTACAGGATTGGGGATCTTTCCTGGCACATCTGGGGCTGAGAAGGGTGAGGAATGCTTCCTGATTGTGTCTTCTTTTCCTTGCAATCCCCCCTTTCTCACAAACGAAGCCACCGCCTAATAAGGTAGTGGCAGCCACAAAGATCCAGGCCTGGTGGCGCGGGACGCTGGTGCGCCGCACGCTACTGCACGCAGCCCTCAGAGCGTGGATCATTCAGTGCTGGTGGAGGCAGATGCAGGCGAGGCTGCTGGCGAAGAAGCGGCGGGCGGCGCTGGATACCTACGCACGGCAAATATGGGCCGCCAGCAGGCTGCAGGCCTGGGTACGCATGTGGCGCATCCGCCGGCGTTACTGTCGTTTGCTGAATGCTGTCCGCATTATCCAGGTCACTTGGCGCTGGCATAATTGTCATACCCGCGGCCCTTTCCGAGGCAGCTATGAGCTCACAGCAACCCACCTAAGACTTCAGCTTGACATCTTTCTGGGATCACAGATATGTCGAATTACAGACTGCATCCCCTTCTCAATAAAGAACTGACCAGGTCTGCTCCGACTATGTGTCAGCAGGTCTCTGTTAGACATGCTGCAGGAGGTCCTTGTCTCAGCAAAGGGTCAGGGAAATGATGGCAGATACTAGACAGCTCACAAGTCAGCTGTGAACAATCAGCAGGGGTTGTCTGGGGTCCTGTGGGGAAAGAGTCTGAGCGTCCCTTGCTGGAAGAGCAGGACCTGTGATTGCTTAGCAATGTCTGCCACATGTGGGAGTGTTAGGGTTGCCAGGTTGCCAAGACGGCCAACTTCATGTCCTGGTTTCTGTAAGCGACACCCCTGTAGTTGTGCAATATGGAGGCCTGTGCCATCCTTTGCTCTTAATCCTCCCATGTCTTCCCATTGGATGTAGAATGAGTTCAAAAGCCCTCCTTGTGGTCTACATAACCCTGCATGGTCTGGCCCTTGCA
>NW_007742992.1:0-661 GCF_000696425.1 Galeopterus variegatus
CTCATCAAGTGAATCAAGAATATGAAAGTGTCAGGCTGTCACTTACCTGAGCAGTTTGTTTTGGTTCTGTACAAGGGAGCCTTGGAGACAATTGGCAATTGCAAGAAAAAGCAATACTAAAAACCAAAATTAAAAAAAAAAAGTTCTCCCCCCCACCAATTCTTAGTAGATGGCCATATTTTCACTGACTTATCTGAGTATTGAACCAACAGAGCTGCAGAAGAGATCACAGAATTTTAGATCTTGANGGCCCTCTCATTGGCTTTGATGTCTCCCAAAATGCCAACAAAGTGTTTCAAAAACTAACAAATGAGAGTTCTAATTTCAAAAGCTGGAAGGAAGTACATCATAATGAGACCTGCACAAGCGATTTTAGCCCATTTAGTTTTATGGATCTATACTCACGTCTGAGTTTCTCTCATGACTTTAGTTTCTGATCTGTTTTTGCTTAAAGTTTTTAATGATTTCTGTTTTTCTCAGAATCTGTTTATCCATTAAGAGCTTTTCAATTTCCCATGATGGGAGAACACATGGGCAAAGTCCTATCCACTGGCACTGGAAGTAATGTATTGATTTGAAAATACTGCGGCAGAAAGCAACTGACAATCCCTAATCCAAAACCTCTCATGAATCGTAGTGTATATGATTAGAATACTCACCC
>NW_007742992.1:1621-2950 GCF_000696425.1 Galeopterus variegatus
ACAGCAAACCTCAGTATAACAATGTCTACAAAAGAATTCCTAGTCATCACTCTAGGCACCTGGTTGCCCTTCAGCATTGAGTCACCATGCGGAGCACTGGTGGGTGCCCTGGCCAGAGTCCCTAGTCTTAGGAAGCAAAGTTCTCACCTGTGTCACCAACTGCTCTTTCTTTGGTTCGTGTCTGATGTTACACCCACACACCTTACCTTTTCTTTAAAGCAAATTGCATCCCCTTTTCCAACTTTGTCCATTCAATGTGAAGGGGCAAGAGTAAGACAGAAAATCAGAGAGATAACTGGAGATGGGGTGAAAGTAGCTGAGAGAAAGATTATACAGGACTTTAGATTATATAGGTTTTACTCTGAGTGAAAGGTCTAGCAGAAGAGTAGCATGATCTAATCATACTCTTAGAACATCCCTCTGGTGACTGTGTCAAGAATACATCAAATGAGGTAAGGGCAGAGGCCACAAGCACAGCCAGGAGGCTCCTGCAGTGATTCAGGTGAGAGATGATGAGGATGACTAGTACTGTGGTTGAAGCAGTGGTGGTGGTGAGAAGTGGATCCGTCTAGGAGGAAAAATGGACAGAATCTGCTGATGGGTTGGATTTAGGGTATGAGAAAAAGAGGTAAGTTAAATCCCAAGGTTTTGGCCAGAACAACTGCTATTTACTGCAGTGTAGAAGTCTGCAGGAATTTTTGGCTATGCAAAGTTCACAATTAGGTATAGAAATCTGGGGTGCAGGAGAGAGCTCCGGACTGGAGAAATAAATTTGGGAGTAGCACATAAATGGTTTTTAAAGCTGTGAGTTTGGTGAAGATTAGAAAGGTAACGAGTGTAGAGAGAGAAGCAAGGGTGCCCAAGGCATGAGCCCTAAGGCCGTCTAACCTTAAGGTTTGATGAGGAGGAACTGTCAAAGGAGAGAGAGAAGGAGCAGCCAGTGTAGTAAGAGGAAAACCAGAATACTGTGAAGCCCTGGAAGCAGAGGGAAGGAAACACATCTTGCTTATTACTGAGATTTCTCTGATATACAGTGCTATGACAAAGCCAATGACTCAACTGCAGGAAAAAAAGAGCTTTGTGCAATGAACAAAATTGGCACCACAACTAACCCATGCCTACCTCATTACAACACTGCCTGCTATCGCGAGCCAGTGCTGCTGCTGCCTCTGGTTCTTTCTGCCACTGAGCCCTTAAGGAAGCCCTACAGTGGAAAAGTTGAGCAGGGATTTTAGAGTCAGCCTGACCGTGGTCCAAACCTCAGCTCCTCCCCATACTGGCTGTGTAACCTTGGACAAGCTGCTTCACTTCTTTTCTGACCTTTACTGC
>NW_007742992.1:4082-4989 GCF_000696425.1 Galeopterus variegatus
GTAACTGAGTTCCAGCCAAATGCAGAGAAATGGCCACTTTCCAGTCCTGATATTAGTGGCTCTTGAAACATCATTTGTCACTGTTGACATGCCCTCTTTCTTAAAGCCACATGCTCTGATTCTCATCCCTCTTGGTCTTCTTCCTGGACTTCCCTTTCTTCCCCTGCCACTTAAAGCCTGAGCCCCTGGCCTCCGACCCGGATCCTTTTCTTCTCCTGTCTGTGCAGTCACCCTAGGGACCTGAGGAGTGCCCATGTGTCACCTCTCCACCACAGTACAGGCTCTTCACTGCAAAATCTGTATTTCAAGGCTTGCTCTGCTTCCTGAGCTCCAGACCCACACAACCAACAATCTATTAGGCATCTTCTCATCCTCTCAATTACCTGGCAAGTATCTTGGGTTTAATGAAGGGTGAAAGCCAATTCATTCTCTCCTCCACTCTCCAAACACACCTGCTCCTCCCTCAGGCATCAGTCTCAGTCCCCCACACCAGAAACTGCAAGTCCCTCCTTTGTCTGCTCCCCAAATGCAGTACATTCAACAACAAGCCTTGTTAAGTGCTACCCTCAAAATATATATACATATATCCAGATATCCATGCCTTTCTTTTCACTTCACTATAGATGTCCTGCTCCTTGCTACAGTATACAGTTGTTACCTCTGGATCATGGAACTAGAGGTGATTTCAACTTTTTCTTTTTGCCTATTGCTATTTCTAAAACTTCCTCCACAAACTGTCTTCCATCTCTTTCTCTAAATCTTTGCTATTAAAAGAGTGGTTCCCTGATCAGCAGCATTGGCAACACCTGGAAGTTCAGGCCCCAACATACTAAATCAGCATTTTAACCAGATTTCCTTGTGATTGCTCTGAACCCCCAGTGGTCTAGTTTCCTGCCGCTCCTTGCCT